>NW_015644664.1:254417-258922 GCF_001515625.1 Sinocyclocheilus rhinocerous | reverse complement strand
TATCCTCTTAATCCTCTTATGCACATCACTGCCTGTTACTGTATTTGGGTGCTTAGTTGCAAAACTTAATTTCAGATCATACGTCATTACGTTAGGGCGTAAAAGAACCGATGAACCGTTTTTTTTTAACCGGTTCATTGAAACGAACTGTCCGAAAGAACCGGTTCGCGGAAAAGAACCGGACTTCCCATCACTAATATACAGACGCGTTTTTACAGCACTGCGCATTATAACCAATCACACATGATGCTGTTGAGCTTATGAATGCAATGACCAATCAGAGGCGTTCAGATGAGTCATCGCTAAAATGCCAGTGTTTTCTTCACTCGCCCGCTGACTGAATACCTTTTTCTGGCGAATTCTCTCGTCAGAAATAACAGTGCAAATGTTTGTACGAATCTGTAAGATATTAATTTCATAGCGTAAACAGCTTCAGTGATTTTAATGGGAGTTTTTGAGAGTGCTTGAACTAGACTGTCAGTGAAAATGTTCTTTGATAATGTAAATGTTCGTTGCTCTCTTTCTGTACGATGATAGTGTAATGATTAGTAGCCTAACTATGATTTATGAAATACCTGTACTGTAATTATAGTTAACAATGACACATTCACAAATTGAGTTTGTAGTAAATAGACCATGAACACGAGTAGAGCAGCTGATGATATACTGAACGTGCGTGCAGCGTGCCGGTTAGAGCGGTTCTCGTTCTCGAGTCAAGATCCGGTTGCATCGGTTTTTGGATCACCAGTATACTGAACCGAGAACCGTTTCTTTCGGACACGTCAGATTTGAGAACTGATGAGCTGATGATATTGCGCATGCGTGATTCAGCGTGAAGCTACCGAACAGATTGCCTACTAGACTGACACAGCACGTCTGAACCGAACTGGTTCTTTTGGACAACTGATTCTGTGCTAATGTTACGATCGCGGGTAAACCGAAGACTTGAATGAAGGGCAATCTGGCGAAACGTAAGTTTATTTAATAACAAATAAATCGCAATGGATTATGTATAGTAAGAGGATTATGGTTTCTGCGCTGATGACAACTCATTTATTTACTTTATATCTTCAAGACTTAAATCCTCTTATGCACATCACTGCCTGTTACTGTATTTGGGTGCTTAGTTGCAAAACTTAATTGTAAACTTTTCAGATCATGATTATGATGTTTTAACTGACTGAAGTTATGATTACTGACTTTATATATTTGAATGTGTATTTTCATCCCGGCCCGGGACGATAGACTTGATATCATTACGTCATCGCGAATGACGTCATTACGTTAGGGCGTAAAAGAACCGATGAACCGTTTTTTTTTAACCGGTTCATTGAAACGAACTGTCCGAAAGAACCGGTTCGCGGAAAAGAACCGGACTTCCCATCACTAATATACAGACGCGTTTTTACAGCACTGCGCATTATAACCAATCACACACGATGCTGTTGAGCTTATGAATGCAATGACCAATCAGAGGCGTTCAGATGAGTCATCGCTAAAATGCCAGTGTTTTCTTCACTCGCCCGCTGACTGAATACCTTTTTCTGGCGAATTCTCTCGTCAGAAATAACAGTGCAAATGTTTGTACGAATCTGTAAGATATTAATTTCATAGCGTAAACAGCTTCAGTGATTTTAATGGGAGTTTTTGAGAGTGCTTGAACTAGACTGTCAGTGAAAATGTTCTTTGATAATGTAAATGTTCGTTGCTCTCTTTCTGTACGATGAAAGTGTAATGATTAGTAGCCTAACTTGCAATGTTTTTATTCACTTTACATTTCAATGTTAAATTCACATTAAATATAAACTCAGTCGTATTAAAAATGTTATAGCATGACACCCATATCTGTTAATTAAGTAATAGATTACATTATTAATAAATAATTAATTTATTATTAATTATTTGAAGAGTGTCCAGGCAGAGCTGTGTTGTGTGCTACTGTGCTTCCCATTCATCTGTGCTCTGAATGCTGCTTACAGACGGATGCTCTATCGCAATCATTTCTCTGAGAGAGGCTCACAGTTGCGGCTCACAGCTGTCAGCAGGCCACACATTCAACAAATCCACATCAGTCTCTGTTCACAGCAATAACTGCCCAAAGACCTCAAGGAGCGCTTTTTGATGAAATGTTTAGTACACACTAAATGATGTCATTCCAAGCAGGGGCGTAGTTTGTACCAAATCTAGCAAGTAGCCTACAACCCCCCTAATATTTATAGCATGGTTAATGGAAACCTAGAAACAGGCTATTAAGTAAATATTTGAATCACGCCTTCAGCTCTTTTAAAGTCTTAAAGTTATAAGCGATAACTTTACTTACGAACCGAACGGAGCAGTTCTCAGCACAATATGACTGAAGCGCACGAGCGTCGCGCGAATCACGTATACTCTGCGCGTGTTCACCAGCGCGCTCGAAAACAAAGTGTGATGAGATTTGCGCGAGCCATTCCTATCGCGAAGCTGATGGTCAAATATGTGATCTATTTGAATTATTTAGAGAAACAGCCACTTTAAAATGCTATGGAGAAAGTCGAACAGTATCTAAAAAAGGCAGCACTAACATATATTAAAATAATTTTAAAGGGAAACAGTTCACACTTCAACCCCCCCAATGTTCAAACCAAAACTACACCCTTGATTCCAAGTCTTGAACCCAGTCGTTAAGTCTAGTTGCTGGTTTCCATAATGGAAAGTATTGCGCAGCATGAAGGAGGAATGTTTATAAAACAGGCCTTTTAAAAAGATTGTTCAGTAGCTCAGCTTCAGATAATGTCTGATCTGGTCATCTAACTAACGCATGAGAATCCTGAAGCCAAAATCATCACAATTAAAAGAACCAAAGACTTAAACTACTTCAGTCTGTGTGCATTGAATTTATTTAATACACGAGTTTCACAATTTGAGTTGAATTACTGAAATAAATGAACTTTTCCACGACATTCTAATTTATTGACATGCACCTGTATATATAATTGGATATAAATTTATATACATGTTTATATAAATGTTATATATAGGCTATATATGTACAGTCAGGCGGTCATTATGCGAAAATGTACTCTTACGAAGAGTCAGCCTTGTCAGGGTTTATTTTGGTGATAATGACCGCCTCATATACGATGATTCACATTATCTCAGCGTTGTGTCATATTGGTCACATAGATATTAACAGAGACGTTAACAGAGATCTCTTTTTCTATAACATACCTTCAAAATTCACTGTGAACATGTTCACCAAGCATAAATATTGACATAAAGATAACATTTAAATCCACTGCTGCTACCTTAATCTAATTAATCATTAATGAAAATTAATTATTTTTATGACTTAAATGACTGTATCCATCTGTTTACGTTTGTAAAGCAAAGATATTAATAGCACCTGGATTATTCTTGCTGCATCCTGAGTGTGTGTCACACGCACCAGTGTCGAATGTTAATTAAAGGCAGCACATGTGACTCAGAGGCCTCCCGCTCACTTCCTATTGTTCTGACATCACAAAGGCTTTGGGGGCAGCAGGAATCAGGAACGGCATTATTATGTCTGTAAAAGACCTTTTGAGATCCAGACTGAGGGGAGATCGAAGTTGTGGTGTTAAAAAGTTTTCACAAACAACATTATTATCAGTCATATTGTAGAATCATTGGTATAGTTTTGGTTAAGATATATCTTAATTTTATGTTTTTGTAATGTTGATTTTTAGTCAATTCACCTTTATTTGTATAGCGCTTCATACAGTGTATTGTTCCCAAGCAGCTTTACAGGGATAACGACCCGTTAATGATCCTTTCAGCAGGTTCCCCTTCCTTTCAGTTAAAGTTGTGTGTTTTGTTTTTCATGTAATATAGACTACATAGTTATGTATTTTGTGGTTCAGCAGATCTGGATAATGGCTTTGTGATGCCGTTCAGAATCAATGACAGAAAGCGCTCATCAACAGTGAGCTGTCTTTGTTTGTGCCGCTCAGATTAGTCTTTCTGAGGAGTTCATTCAAAAACACTATACCAGTATCCTACTGATCTACATGAGTTTACGAACAACTTAATCTTGGCCATCCAGTCTAACTAGATAAGTTTGTCATGTTTCCCTGTTAGTTGCACTTCCTAAAAAGCTAGTTTTGCAGGGGTAATAACTGGCAGTATATTTATTATTATTTTATTTTTTTTCATATTCTTATTTTATTTCAGTTAACATTTATTTTGTCAAATAACAAGTTTTTTTAAATTCTTATCAATGTTATTTTAGTATCATTGATATACTATTAGTTTTGATTCATATTTCTTTTAATTTGTATGTTTTTTATATTTTTATTTTCACTTTAATTTTAGTTCAAGTTTTAGTATTTTTGTAGTGTGTTTTTGTTATTTTTCTGTTTTAATGTTTATATTTGTATTAATTTTCATTTATTAGTTTTATAGTTTATTTAGTTTTAATTATTGTAGTACATTAAAATGAAATGTTGCTGAAATAAAATAAGTTTAAAAAATGAGTATAATTGTAATAT
>NW_015644664.1:230511-254317 GCF_001515625.1 Sinocyclocheilus rhinocerous | reverse complement strand
ATAACTGGCAGTGTCCCGAGCGTTAGCTGGGAGGGGGTTGTGTTGTTCCCCTGAGGATAATATCAAGCCAAATGGCCGCTAAGCCAATAATGATGGAGAAAAGTAGGGCAGAAGGCATCATCACAGCGTTTGGAGAAAGACAAGCTATACTATACTCACTGATTAGGTGACGCATAATGCTACCCAGAAAAAGTCCCAATAAAAAAGAGTGATGTAAACAAACATTCACTTAAAATGCACCAGAATTATACATAATATATAGTGTGTGTAAATATATCAAATAGTTAACTAAAACCATAAAAAAAACTTTACTTGAAATAAAATAAACATTAACTGAAATAAAACATGACAAACTAAAATGTTACAAAATACTAATATAATATGTATATAAATAAACTATAAAACTAATACATCTCAGCAACATTTCTCATTTTTATTTTGACTAATAATAATAATAATAATAATACTTATTAAAAATCGGTAGACAATATATTCACATAAATATTTTTTTAAACATATTTTAGCAAATATATATTTACTGAAACATATTTTTAGCAAATATATATTTAATGGCCATTTTCTGTATATTTTGAAATATATATATATATATATAAAGAAAGTTCTGCACTACGGCTGCTAACATAACAGCACAGCTAAGCTAACAGAATTTGTTGATGAAACTGGAGTTCTTTAAGAGTATGTATTGTTTGTGTGTGTGTGTGTGTGTGTGTGCGTGTATTGAGCAGACGGCACACATGAGTGGATTGTGAAGTTTACTGAAGCCTGGTTTTGTCTCGATGTGTCAGGAGCAGCTGACTTCATTGTTCTGCCTCCACTGCTCACTGTCAGGAATCAGCTCTACACAAATGTGTTTCTCCCATTAATGCAAAGATTGTCTAAAAAGATATGAAATTTTGTCTAAAAGACTTTTCACCTGTAAAACGGTGAATACATTGACGCAAGGATGAGAATGTCATAAAGATTTGAGTGTATAGATTTTAAGCGTTTAAACCATTGTTTAAATGATAAATAAATAGTAAAAAGTAAAACAAATAAGAAAAATAATATATGATATGATATTATGAAATAAAATACAATCTAGCTCTAATTCTATTATTTTATAGCTATATTATTTTTCAATGCAGAGTTGTTATCTTTGTTTTTGTGGTGGTGATGTCATTATTGATTTTAATTGTTTAAACCATTGTTTATATAACAAATAAATAGTAAAATAAATAAATAAATAATATATGATATTATTAAATAAAATCTAGCTCTAATTCTATTATTTTATAGCTATATTATTTTTAATGCAGAGTTGTTATCTTTATTGTTTTTGCGGTGGTGATATCATTATAGATTTAAATGGTTTAAACCTATATAAACCTATTTAAATGATAAATAAATACATTTAATATAAACTACTTTCTGCTGTTCTTGTTATTTATTTATTTATTTTGTGTGTTTGTTTTCATTTATAAATAATGTCTTTATTTTCCATTTATTTATTTAATAAATAAACATATTAAAGATATATTTAATTTAATATTTGGCATGTTTAAAAAAAATGTCTATAATAAATTATTACATATTTATAAGAATTTATTTTAAAAATCTTAATTTATTTGTTGGTCAGTTTTTGGTTGGGTGTGGGGCTGAGAAAAAAAAAAAAAAGACTGGCAAACTGTTAGATCATATTTATCTTGGAGCTTTTGAAATGGAAACAGGCATCTTGTCATGATGTGAGACACAGACAGCTTTCAGCTTCACGCCTCATCCTGCTGACTGTGACTTTCCAACAAGTTTGTTTTCTAGTGAGGGTGGATTCTACTGAAATCAACTCCCCTACACACCAGATGACAGAAGTCGGGAAAACACCTTTGAAAATAACTTCCTGTCTGCTCAAAAGGGAGAATACAATTTCCCCAATGATGGACTCTGAGAAATGAAAAATATGTAAAGTGAAATGATCTGCCTGTACAAGAAAGCAATTAAACAGGATGTGCTGCTCACAGATCAGTGCTTCTCAACCAGCGGTGCGTCTCAGACAGGAGCAAAATACAATGCAAATAATAATGACGAGGGGGCGCTAGTGAGTACCACATGGAGTAGACGTGTTTTTCTGTGCTCTTCATTTCCCTTTATAATACATTATTTCCACCAATAATTTTATTGTTAAAGTTTGCTCATTACCATCCTTTACCATCGCAAACGGCATGACCCAAATCAAAGAAAGGAGACAAATCAGCAGAGGATGCATGTGTCAGTCAGACGATGCACAGGCCGCTGCTAAATCCACAGACCCTGTTAATCTAGCTGACATTATGGAGGCTATTAAATCAATGAACGGCTCCATGAATGAAAAATGTGATTCTTTGGAATCTACGCTGTCTCGGACGTTGGCCACGCTGTCAGAAGTTACTTCACGAGTTACGGAACTCCAAAAGTGCAGATTACGAGGGCCGCATTTCTGAACTTGTGACTGGTTCGAAACATGCAAATCTCTGACATCTAAGTTAGATGATCTTGAAGGGCAAAATATTAAGATCATCGGCCTGCCCGAAAAAGTGGAGGAGGGCCGCCCGACTCAGTTTGTTGCTGACTTCCTTGTGCAAATCCTTGGCGCCAGTTGGTAACGCACGATCCCGCCCTCGGACTATGGTGGCCAGACTGCATCACTATCCTGATAAAGAGAAGATTCTACGTCTTCGGCATTCTCATCTTCCCCGACTTCACCTCCGAGGTTCTGAAGCAGCGCCAAGCTTTCAACGACGTGAGGAAAAGGCTCAAGGAGGCTAATGTTCGTCATGGGTTGCTCTTTCCTGCCCGCCTTCTTGTGACTCACAACTCATCTAAACATGTTTTTGACTCCGCTGAGAAGGCCCAAGCTTTTGTTGACTCTATCACAGTTGAAGACAACTCTGTGTAGCCTGCATAACTATGGTGTGTTAGCAGGTAAAAGGTTGGGCAAGACTTAATGACTTTTAAGTGTTTTGTTCTTTACTGCCTGCGGGACCTATGTGAGTATTTTTCCACAGTTGATGCTGATCAGTTTGATCTACATGCTTGTTATTTTCCATCTTTATCTAGTAATGAGCATAATGTGTGACACAGAGCATTCATTGTATATTTATTTGACAACCGACTTGTCTTTTTTCGTTATAATTTAAATGTTTAAAGGGATTTGAGGTGCAGTTCAGCCTTATTTTCTCTTTTTTTGTTTCGTTTTGTTTTTGTAGAACTGTTGCTCTTTATGTCACTTTTCGGCTCCACTGTATATATGGGTTTTTATACCGCTTGGTTTGGGGAAGCGGCTGGGATAGGGTGGGGGGACGTAGTCTGTGTTTACTGTCGTTTATATACAGAGTTCTGGCATGAAACTCTAGATGGCGCAGTCCGATAGGTCTAACTCAATCTGACCTAATGACATCATTATCACATGGCACAGCTGACTGGTTCTCTCCTGTATCAGTAGCCAATGAGCTCGCTGCTTAGCATTCAAATATATGACTAGTGCTTGCGGTAGCAGTTGCAGCTTGCTTCAGAAACCCTCCACCTTCCCCAGCTCCACCTGTATAGATCTGCTACGAGGTGATTCATGTATGCTATATGGGGGTTATTTCATGTGTTATATTTGCAGCAGCAATATTTCTTACATGCTCACAGCAGCATGTTGTGGATGTATTGGCAGTAGCAAGTCTCGGTACTTGCTCTGCCGTAGCAGTAGCAGCGTAGCAGATCTATTCCGCTAAGACCAAATACATTACCATTGTCATGTACATTACCATGCCAATCCCTCCGAGAGTTGTCATGACAGAACTCTGTTTACCCTTCTTTTTATCTGTGCGATTCCGTTACTGCAGTTAAATTTGTGTATCTTGTAAAATGGCACATACTATAACTTCATCACAAGGAAGGCGGTATTACTTTAGCAAGCTGGAATGTGCGCGGCTTGAATAGTCAGGTGAAGCGAGCTAAAGTGTTTTCATATTTGCACTCCATTTCCACTGACATAATTTTCCTACAAGAGACTCACATTAAACATGGTGAACAGAATCGTTTGAAATGTAATTGTATTTCCCAGGTTTTTTAATCCACTTTTTCGTGTAGGGCCAGAGGTGTTGCAATATTGTTTCGTAATTCAGTTCTGTTTAAATGTATATCCACGTTAACAGACCCTAACGGTCGTTATGTTTTTGTCACTGGTTTAATTGCCTCCAAACATTTTCCTTTTTTAAATCTCTATGCCCCTAATTAGGACGATCCGGCTTTTTTTCCCGTAAGGTTTTAAATTTTCTACCGTCTCTTACCGATACTCACTTATAGTTGGTGACACTTTAACTGCATATTGGATCCGGTTTTGCATAAATTTCCTGTTCGCTCAGATCCTTCCCTTAACTGTACATCAGTCATTAAGAATCTTACCGAGTCACTGAATATTGTTGATATCTGGAGGCTATCCTGCTGATAAGGAGTACTCTTTCTTTTCTCATGTCCAGAAATCATTTTCAAGAATAGATTATTTCTTTATAGACTCTAAATTATTACCTAACGTCTCTGCATCTAAATACCACAACATACTGATCTCTGTATCTTTTGACTTTGGTTGATAATTGGAGATTCAATACTTACCTCCTTTCAGATGTGAAATTTTGCCAGCATATTTCATTCAGATTCTTGGACAGAGTTTATTGAGATCAATGATAAAGGTGATGTTTCTGACTTTTAAAGTATTAATGTGGGGACATATCATTTCCTATGAGTCAGCAGCAAAGAAACCCAGACAAAAACGTTTAGTGGAGATACAGTAGATGCCCGTCTTACCCAACTGGGAAAATTATATAGGGATACCGCAGACTCGTGTGTCTTAAATGATATTATGTCACTTAAATATGAATACAATAAGATTACTTTGGATCAGGTGAATAAGATGTTGTTAAAAATTAAACAAAGACATTTTGAGATTGGGGATAAACCAGATAAACTATTAGCTCAGCTGTTAAGGGGTTCGTATGCTGGCAGATCAATTAATCATATATTGCTGATAAGGATGGTAAAATTTTGACTAATCCTACCATTGTCATGTACATTACCATGCCAATCCCTCCGAGAGTTGTCATGACAGAACTCTGTTTACCCTTCTTTTTATCTGTGCGATTCCGTTACTGCAGTTAAATTTGTGTATCTTGTAAAATGGCACATACTATAACTTCATCACAAGGAAGGCGGTATTACTTTAGCAAGCTGGAATGTGCGCGGCTTGAATAGTCAGGTGAAGCGAGCTAAAGTGTTTTCATATTTGCACTCCATTTCCACTGACATAATTTTCCTACAAGAGACTCACATTAAACATGGTGAACAGAATCGTTTGAAATGTAATTGTATTTCCCAGGTTTTTTAATCCACTTTTTCGTGTAGGGCCAGAGGTGTTGCAATATTGTTTCGTAATTCAGTTCTGTTTAAATGTATATCCACGTTAACAGAGATCAATTAATCATATATTGCTGATAAGGATGGTAAAATTTTGACTAATCCAAAGGACATTAATAATCGCTTTATGGAATTCTATGCAGATTTGTACAAATCCAAGACATCTGTATCTTCGGAAGCTATTGTAGACTTTCTTCATTCGCTTCCCCTTCCAAAATTAAGTGAGGCTGACCAGGAAATGTTGAATGTCGACATTACTATTCAAGAGATACTGGATGCGTTTAAAGGGATAGTTCACCCCCCCTGATGTCACATGGATTATTTTAACGATCTCCTTGCTACGTTTCTGGACCTTGATTCGTGGTAATTACATTGCTGTCTATGAATGGTCAGAGAGCTCTCAGAATTCATCAAAAATATCTTAATTTGCCTGGCCCTGACGGCTTTTGTATCGAATTTTATAAGCAATATGCTGATAAAATTGCACCCCTTATGTTGCGGATGTTCAATCATTCCTTTTGTAAGCAGAAATTTCCACCTTCTCTCTACTTTGCCAATATTTCTTTACTTCTTACGAAAGGCAAGGACGAGACTAATGTGTCCTCTTTTTGTCCAATTGCTCTTCTTAATACTGATTTAAAAGTGTTCACCAAAATTTTGGCAACTAGATTAAACAAATGCATTTCAACTATTATTCACCCCGACCAGGTCGGCTTTGTCCCTAATAGATTCTCCTTTTTCAATGTCAGACGTTTTCTAAATATAATCTATTCCAAACAAAAATCTCACTCTAAATTGGCAATTATTGCATTAGATGCAGAAAAAGCTTTTGATCAAGTGGAATGGAATTATATCTTAACCACTATTAAAGAATTTGATTTAGGAGGTTTTCCTCTTGGGTCAGTCAGTATGTTTTATTGATATCCATGATAGATCGCCACAATTTGAGTTGCAGAGGGGCACACAACAGGGGTGTCTACTTTCACCCCTGTTGTGAATCAAGGTCCAGAAACGTAGCAAGGAGATCGGTAAAATAATCCATGTGACATCAGGGGTTCAACCGTGATTTTACGAAGCTACGAGAATACTTTTTGTACACAAAGAAAACAAAAATAATGACTTAATTCAACAATTTGTCTCCTCCGTGTCACTGCGTTTGAACGAAAACAACGTATCCGCGTGACACAGCTGACACAGAATAGCATACGCTGTTTACGTTCAGTGGATACTCTCTAAAATGGCACCAGGGGGACGTGGAGGAGACGAATTGTTGACTAAAGTTGTTATTTTTGTTTTCTTTGCATACAAAAAGTATTCTCGTAGCTTCGTAAAATTACGAGTCTCGCCACGTCTCAGCAGTTCGTCCAGAGTCACGTCACGTCACAGCTGATCTTCCAGAATCTCGTCACATATCAGCTGATCTTCCAGAGTCATGTCACGTCTCAGCTGTTCATCCAGCGTCTTGTCACGTCCTATCTGTTGCACCCAGATTATCAAGGTCAGTCCTTCGGTATCCCAGTCTGGTATCCAGTGTGAGGGATGCACCGCTGGTGTCTGCACGCGCAGCTGGTATCCCCAAACCCACTCACTCTAGCCCTCCTGTTCCTGAACTGATTCCCCTGTCTGAAGCGCTTCCCTTGATGGGGATCGTTTTATGGTGTGTTTGGGCTGCATACACCACCACAGAACCTCCCGAGGTGGAGGCGCTCGCTTCAGCTCCTTGCGTGGTGGTGGCGCCCAGCGATGTACTCTCAGCCTGTCATGTTGTGGTCGAAGAGACCATTACTGACTTCTCCCTGTTTCCTGATGTTACAACTGCAGAACCTCCAGAGGTTTCAGTGGTACCCATCTATGAACTCTCTGTCTGTCCTGTTCCGGCCAAGGAGGCCACCTATGAACTCTCTGCCGGTCATGTTTTGTTGTTATAGTAGTACTTTATAGTTATAGGTAATTTATAGTTAAAGTACTGTAATTTATTTGTTCAAGCTGTATCGTAGCTTAATATACTTGCACCTCTGCATGTTTATTTTTATATACTTGATAATTAAATGTTTTGGAAGTATTTCATGGCTTATGCTATTTTATATCAACAATAAAACAATGGATCAACAAAGATATGGATTGTGGACTGATTTATTTATATAGATTTACTGCTTTATTTATGAATAACTACATACCAATGCAGAAAAATCATCAAAAAACATGATGAATTGGGTTAGGCTAGAATAACATTAGCAGAACGTTAGAATAAAGTTATGTTTTATATACCTCAATATATATTAAGATGTAAGGAGTACTCTTTCTTTTCTCATGTCCATAAATCATATTCAAGAATAGATTATTTCTTTATAGACTCTAAATTATTACCTGACATTTCTGCATCTAAATACCACAACTGATCTCTGATCATTCCGCTGTTACGGTATCTTTTGACTTTGGTTGAGCAAAGCCAAGTTATGATTGGAGATTTAATACTTACCCCCTTTCAGATGTGAAATTTTGCCAGCATATTTCAGATTCTTTGACAGAGTTTATTGAGATCAATGATAAAGGTGATGTTTCTGACTCTGTGTTATGGGAAACTTTTAAAGTAGTAATGAGGGGACATATCATTTCCTATGAGTCAGCAGCAAAGAAACTTAGACAAAAACGCTTAGTGGAGATAGATGCCCGTCTTACCCAACTGGGAAAATTATATAGGGATACCGCAGACTTGTGTGTCTTAAATTATATTATGTCATTTAAATATGAATACAATACGATTACTTTGGATCAGGTGAATAAGACGTTGCTAAAAATTAAATAAAGACATTTCGAGATTGGGGATAAACCAGATAAACTATTAGCTCAGCAGTTAAGGGGTCCGTATGCTAGCAGATCAATTCATCATATTGCTGATAAGGATGGTAAAATTGTGACTTTTTATTATTAAAAAATTAAAAGGACATTAATAATCGCTTTATGGAATTCTATGCAGATTTGTACAAATCCAAGACATCTGTATCTTCGGAAGCTATTGTAGTATTTCTTCATTCGCTTTCCCTTCCAAAATTAAGTGAGGCTGACCAGAAATGTTGAATGCTAACATTACTATTCAAGAGATTACTATTCAAGAGATACTGGATGCGTTTAATGCCTTCCCCAACGGGAAGGCTCCTGGCCCTGATGGCTTTTGTATCGAATTTTATAAGCAATATGCTGGTAAAATTGCACCCCTTATGTTGTGGATGTTCAATCATTCCTTTTGTAAGCAGAAATTTCCTCCTTCTCTCTACTTTGCCAATATTTCTTTACTTCTTACGAAAGGCAAGGATGAGACTAATGTGTCCTCTTTTTGTCCAATTGCTCTTCTTAATACTGATTTAAAAGTGTTCACCAAAATTTTGGCAACTAGATTAAACAAATGCATTTCAACTATTATTCACCCCGACCAGGTCGGCTTTGTCCCTAATAGATTCTCCTTTTTCAATGTCAGACGTTTTCTAAATATAATCTATTCCAAACAAAAATCTCACTCTAAATTGGCAATTATTGCATTAGATGCAGAAAAAGCTTTTGATCAAGTGGAATGGAATTATATCTTAACCACTATTAAAGAATTTGATTTAGGAGGTTTTCCTCTTGGGTCAGTCAGTATGTTTTATTGATATCCATGATAGATCGCCACAATTTGAGTTGCAGAGGGGCACACAACAGGGGTGTCTACTTTCACCCCTGTTGTTTGCCATTGCCATAGAACCTTTGGCAATTGCTATTAGACACCATCCACAGATTCCGCCCTTAAGCATAGGTCAGGTAGATCATATCATATCTCTTTATGCCGATGACGTTCTTTTATACCTTTCAGATCCAGAGCACTCTGTTCCACCTCTGTTGGATTTATTAAACTCATTTAGTAACTTTTCAGGTTATTCTGTTAATTGGCAAAAAAGCGAATTCATGCACATTGGCAACAATATAGATCCAGTCTTCATGCAGAATATGCCATTTAAATTGGCTCTGGATATGATAAAATACCTTGGCATGGTTGTCCCTAAGAATTCAAAGGATTTAGTTAAACTACGTTTTCTCACGCTAGACAACTTGAAGCAGGACATAGAAAGATGGAGATCACTCCCCCATATCAATGATTAGCCGCATCAATGCAGTTAAAATGGTGAGCCTTCCGAGATTCTTATATCTTTTTCAAAATGTACCCGTTTTGCTACCCAAATCATTCTTTAAAACTCTTGACTCCATTATTATGCCTTTCATATGGGGTTTTAAAAGTGCTCGTATATCCAAGACTCATTTGCATAAACCTAAGCATTTGGGGGGTCTGGGTTTGCCTAAATTTCGTCAGTATTACTGGGCAGCGAATTGCAGAGTTTTAATGTATTGGCGGGATTCTTTTCCAGGCATTGTTCAAGCAGACACTCCCTCCTGGTTAGCGATAGAACAAAGTGACTTTCATTATTCTCTTTCTGCTTTGCTTTTTTTTTTATTTTTTAGCTCCCCTGCCTAATAAAGAGGTTCCCAGAAATAATTTAGCCCTTAATAACTCTATCAAAATATGGTACCAAATTAGAAAGGTAATTAAGTTACCAAATACTTCCCCACTTACTCCTATCTGTTATAATCATGCAAATAATAATGAATAGTGTAAAAATATTGTAAAAATAATACAGATTTAATACAATAAAATAAAAACATGAAATGGTTGAAGAGGGTAGGTGGAAAGTTTTATTTAGCTTTGTTTCAGTTCCTTTTTAAGGAAAGCAAACAAAGCAATATGACGTATGTAATGTGGATGAAACTTGTAGCAGATTAAATGTGCTGCTTGGGGAGTTTTAAGCCACACACACACACTATATATAAATATATATATATATATATTAAAGTTTTAAAGATAAATAATATCCACCATAATATGAGTAAAAATGAACATATTTCTGGTTTGGTGATGATGAAGGAGTAATAGAGTCTTACACATGGAGCTGTGAGACTATTTAAGAAAAAAAAAAAACAGTTGAGAACCACAGGTGTAGAGACACCTTGTGATAGAGCGAGGAACTTTACCAAAGAGCTTTTATAAATCAAACCAAATTAAATGAAAAAGTGATTAAAAGGAATATTTCTTTATTTTATACATTTATATGGTAGAACATGGAATTTCACCAACACGTTTTTTTTTATAAAATATCAAATAAATATCAAATAAAAAAGTACTGAATAAGAGGAATATTTCTTTATGTAATATATTTATATTGTAGAGTTAATAAAGAGTTTAAACAATTTAATGCATACTTGCCAAAGTAAATAAAATGTCCACAAATTTACCATAAATTTGTGTTTCCTGCTAGTTAAATTTTACATACATAAACAAAAATCCGGCTCTAAGCCTCTCTTTTCTTTAATCAAAGTTTATATGGAAACTATCCAAAGCAAGATCTGTTAATCCTATAAAGCAGCCAAAACTGCATCTCTATATTCATCCTATGTGTCCTCTTATGGAGTAAATTTATTACTTTTATTTATTGTTAACCTGGCAACACATCCCTTATGAAAATGAACCATGGCTTTTACCACAAAGAAAAAAAACTAAGAAAAAAAGAACAACATTTTTCTTATAATAAAAGCATGGTCTATTTTCTTAAGGAATTTGTATCTGTGTACTTGCTGTCTGTCTTTTTTCTATGTTTTGTTTTATAACTGTACTGCCTTAATGGTTTGATGTTTGTACTGTTTAATAAATAAATAAATAAAGAAATCAGAAAAATGATTCACGATACGCACTCCAAAGTCCCGTTCTGAATCAAACGATTCGCGAACCCGCTCCGAAGTCCCAATCTGAATCAAATGATTCGCGAACCTGCTCCAGTCCCGATATAAAGCCTTATACACACTGCATGATTTTAGCAATCCTATAAGATCATTGCAGATCACACTGTGGATCTAATAGATTTATTAGATCATGGATCTAATAAACTTGGGTACGACATGAATGTAGACTGTATGACTGTAGACACCTATTGACTCGTACGCTACGACGCACATTTCTATAGAAGAATAAAACAGCATCCGCATGCGCTAGTGGTAAACAAAAAGAGCATGATGAATCACACTTTGGCAGTTGTAGTTTTTATGTGTGCTTAAAAAAGTGGAAGCAGTGAAAGAGGAAGGAATAAGAGCTTGAGGTAAGCAGTTTAATGTTTTAGTGACATGTCTTTGATTTCATGTCACATTTTATTGGCTGGTCAGTAAACGTGGGTCGTAGCAGCAAACACACTGTGCGATGATCATGCTGGATTTCTGACACTGTCAGAAAATCATCGTAGGCTCGGATCTTTTCTCAAAGTATCTTTGGTCATAAGACTGTGACAACGGCCGTCTTTGAACCTCTCTTACTGTACAACTCAGGACCACCGATTAGGAGCCACGATCACAGGAATCGCTTGTTTCATGATGCCAATCTTTTATCTGGGACAGCAGAAAATCGTGCAGTGTGTTTCAGGCTTAAATCAAATGATTCACGCCCTGTGCTCCGAAGTCCCAAAAATGAACTCCGATGTTTCAATCTAAATCAAAAGTTTTGCGATCTGCGCTCCGAAGTCCCAATTTGAATAGTGATTCGCGAACCATCATTTCAGATCGGGACTTCGGAGCGTGCATCACGAATCTTTCAATCCAAAGTTCCGATCTGAATCAAAAGATTCACGACCCCGGCCCAAAGTGCAGATCTAAATTAAATGATTTACGATATGTGCTCCGAAGTCCCGATCTGAATCAAGTGATTAACGATAAGAGCTCCGACGTCCCGATCTGAATCAAATGATTCGTGATACGCACTCCGAAGTCCTGATCTGAATCAAATGATTCGTGATACGCGAACAGTGGTTTAACTGATTCGGAGTTTTGAAAGCTCTTTCACCCATCACTACCTGTTTTTTAAAATCATTACAAGACATGTTGAAATTTGAAAATTAATGGCTCTTTTGATCTGGTTTTTGCTAGTCAATCACTTGAACTGAATGATCGAAGTCACGAGTTTGAATAAGTTGGATCGGTTCCAGCGTAAATGACTCACTCAATTGAATCGGTTTGTCTGTTCCTCCGCATTTCACGTCTTCAGCCATGCTTGTACAAAACTGTCAGTAAAACTACTGGCTTAGCTCGCTAGTTTAATGACATTAACTGAAATAAGTAGGGATGCACCAATACCGATACTGGTATCGGTATCGGGCCCGATACTGGTCTCCTGTACTCGTACTCGTACTCGTTAAAATGCCCCGATACCCTATTTCTGAAAATATCACAGTTAGGAGATTTATAACGAGTGGTTATTACAGCAAAGCGCGTGGTTACAGTACTAAGCGACTGCAATGGAACAGCTCTAATGCTATTAAATTAAAGGTGATGTACCATAGAGCAAAAAAATGAACAGTGAAAGTAACAAAAACTTGTAAAATACATTTTAATGGGCATAATTAAGTGTGAAAATAACCGAAGGATATACAGTGAAACCAAAAATGATTCAGAGACCAGATATAATTTTTGATATTTTTTTACTAGTGGGTGCAGGACACTATAGTTAATTTATGTAAGTGAGGATGGCAAAATAAAGTAAACTGTGACAAATCATACCCAAAAATTCTTCATACAGTGGACTACCAGTAAAATTGATACAAATTTGGGTCCAAAAATTATTCAGACCGAGTCTGGGAAAAAAACTGAAGTTGAGGTTTCATGAAGCTGGATAACAGCATGCCCAGGAGACTACAGGCTGTCATTGAGGCTAAGGGTTGCCCGACAAAGTATTCATAGTTGTGTAAATACTGTCATACTAACAGCTGTCTGAATATTTTTGGTTGATTGTAATCTATTACATACCTTTCTATCAGAATTATCTAGCATTATCAAGATGAATTTGTTCTGACACAGTTTAACTCTGAGTTCTTGTCATGTTTTATTACCATTTTCTAAACTATAGCGAATGTAATGTGAGAAATGTTGAAGGTGTCTGAATAAATTTTGGTTTGACTGTATCTATTTGATAAATGAAGTTAACCAACTAACATTATACATACCCTTTTGGTTTCTGTACCCAATATTAAAAAAATGTACAAATGCAATACAGAACAACAGACAGCAGAATAGTTATTAGAGATTAAGGATGTCTACGGAGTATATGTATGCAATGAATATAATGTTAAACATTCAGTATTAACGCCTGTATAGCTGATGTGTGCGAGCTGATAAACAAAGCACGCTGAGTGGATTGAGCGCGCGGCGGCGCAGATGCGCGAGCTTGTCGAGTGAATATATCTTTCTCACAGACATCACTGGAAGGTTTATAGTTCGGTCGGATATGTCAAAGACAAGTAAGTAAAACAATGCACAAGTTACTTAACGGTAGGGAGAGAGCGAGAGAGAGCACGCGCGCACTTCTGTTGTGTGATCTTTGATGTTCACTCACTTAGCACACGCATCATTTGGATTAAAACTTAATCGTAAAAATAAGACCATTTATAGGGGCATTCACTATGAATGTCATTTATTTTTAACCTTAGGCATACACGACTTTCTGGCGAAAGTGAATCTAGCAGCTTGTGTGAAATGCGCTAGGCTGTACTATTCTGCATCAGTACAAATACGTGCACGCGTTGCGCGTGTTTTGCTTGCTTGAGTGTTTCTGCATTATATGAGTGGCTTTGGAATATAAATCGCAGCACGTTTCAGATGAAAAAACGCGACTTCTATTTCTGAAAATATCACAGTTAGGAGATTTATAACGAGTGGTTCCCTGCATTATTACAGCAAAGCGCGTGATTACAGTACTGAGCCGCTGCAATGGAGCAGCTCTAATGCTATTAAATTAAAGATGATGTACCATAGAGAAAACAATGAACAGTGAAAGTAACAAAAACTTGTAAAATACATTTTAATGGGCATAATTAAGTGTGAAAATAACAGAAGGATATACAGTCAAACCAAAAGTTATTCAGAGACCAGATATAATTTTTTATATTTTTTTACTAGTGGATGCAGGACACTATAGTTAATTTATGTAAGTGAGGATGGCAAAATAAAGTAAACTGTGACAAATCATACCCAAAAATTCTTCATACAGTGGACTACCAGTAAAATGTATACAAATTTGTGTCCAAAAATTATTCAGACCGAGTCTGGGAAAAAAAGTTCAGGTTTGCATGAACCTGGTTGACAGCATGCCCAGGAGACTATATGCTGTCATTAAGGCTAAGGGTTGCCCGGCTAAGTATTGATAGTTGTGTAAATACTGTCATACTAACAGCTGTCTAATTTTTGGTTGATTGTAATCTATTACATACCTTTCTATCAAAGTTATGTGACATTATCAAGCTGAATTTGTTCTGACAGTTTAACTCTGAGTTCTTGTCATATTTTATTACCATTTTCTAAACTATAGCGAGTAAACTGTGATAATGTGAGAAATGTTGCAGGTGTCTGAATACATTTTGGTTTGACTGTATCTATTTGATAAATGAAGTTAACCAACTAACATTATACATACTCTTTTGGTTTCTGTACCCAATATTAAAAAAATGTACAAATGCAATAAAAATATCGGTATCGGTACTCGGTATCGGCAAGTACCAAAAATAAAAGTATCGGTATCGGGCGAGTACTGGAAAAAGTGGTATCCATAGAAATAAGTGAAAAAATTATGATGTTTACAAATATAATATCCAGGCCATTCCACTGAATGGGTGCCATTTCTTTCCCCAGGACATTATAGGTACAAACATACATAAAAATTAACTATAAAATACATTTTATTATTAAGCAAATTGTCCTGCACATTAATCTAACTGCAAATTTTAAATATATCATTTTAAAAAATATTAAAAACTACCTAAAACACTGAAAATATTGCATTTGTAGATGTCCCTAGTGCTTAATGCTGCATTTTAACATGAAATATAATACTTAAAATACTTCAGAAATAATTTTTATTTTGCATTTTTGTGTACCTACACATCCCATCTGTGCTTTAAATATTTATTTCAAAATAAATTTATAATATTTTGGATAAAATACACATTTTAGTCATGTCCCCAGGTTTTCACTCAGTCCTGTTACCCTAACACATTCCCCCCTCTAAAAAACTGGAAAAATTCCACAAGACACATTTTCAACATAATGTTGCAACATCTGGATCTTCTGTAGGCAATGAAATGACTGAAAGCATGTGGTCTTATTTTCTTTTCTGTATATTTGATGATATTGTAATGGTGGCTGGGAGCGTCATTATAAATATACTGTCCTGTTACCTAAATTATTTCTTAGATGTTACTTGTTTATTTAAAAAATACAAATCTTTGTTGAATCACTATACTTTGCTGAGTATTCTCATAATATTAGCATGTACTCCATGTGGCTAGATTATATGTATTTGCTAATTTTATCCTAAAATCTCAATCCTGTTACTTTCAGTCCTGTTACTCATGTACTCATTTATCCTATATTTATATATAGTAACTGGGTAAAAGTAACAGGAGTGAGTAGTGTCATCAGATTTATTAATGTAAATATTACGCTACATCCATATTAATCTAGATGAAAATGCATCTTTTTCTCAACGTTTTGGCCTTCTATCCACACTGAGACAATGCTTTTGCCCAGAGAAAACCTACGGTTGTTCCTGCATTGTTGTTTTATATTACATTCCTGCAAGTATGACAGAAAATGTACTTGAAATGTCTGTCCTGTGGCAATTATGTATTAGGCTCATATATGGAATAGCGTTTGAGTGTGAGCTGTTCTATAAGAAAACAATATCCACCGAAAAACTGAAAACATATTATTTGTTACGTTTATTATTTTTAATAGCAATTTAAATTTAATATTGAATATTTATTATTTTTTGTTATTTATATCTTATCTCATAACCCGTCCTCTACCCCTAAACATAACCCTAACAAAGACCTCTGAAGACCACTAGATTTAAATAGAAACATGATTTGGCCTTTTTTAGCAGTGAGGTCAGCTCACTAGTCAATGTTCAACACTTTCACTATATCAGTGTGAGCATTAACACCTCACATGTGCAGTCAAACCTGTATACTTATATAATGGATACTCATTCCTGTTACCCTGTTTCATTCCTGTTACTAAATAGTTTTTTCTTTAAAAAATAAAGTTAAACCACTATTTTTTTTGTATTAAGTTTGGTCCATAATTTATCCCATTGTTTAATAAATTGCATCAATAGAAAATTGATACGCTTGAGGTTTGAATCACCTTTCAAATGAAAAAATGGGGTTGTGTACTTTAGAAAAATACACCTTGTGTAGATAAATAGTGATTTTTTTATGATAAAAATAATCTTTTTTGACCATGAAACCAACAATTTATTTAAAATAAAACATCTGCCTGAGGGGAAAATGAAGGAATTTGTTGACATATTTTTAAACATGCTTTTTAAAAGACAGAGTTTTGGTAACAGGACTGAGAAAAATGCACCCATCTTCCACTTAAAAATTGTGTAAAAAAATTAAGTAAAGTTACCTGAGATGGACCAATACATATTTTGAATATTTAAATATGTGTATTACTAGATTCAGTCTTTAAAAAAATATAGAAAAATATATATTTTTTTGGAAGCAAATGGCACCTATTCGGTGGAATGGCCCACAAATCTATGAACATATTCAGGTGAGCTAACCGGTTTACTGCTAACAATTGAAACCTCAAAATACATGTTAGATGGAAACATTGTGCATTATAATCGAGTTTGTAGATTAATTCACTAAATAGTTTGACCACTGCAATTCAGTTGGTGACAGTTCGATAGGAAATCAGTTGAGAGCATCCATACAATTGAAGTGAATGTTAAATTTATCAGTTTATATTGTAATAAATAGGGTTGCAAAAAGGTGGAACATTTCCAGAAAATTTCGGAAATGTTCCAGAAATTTTGGAAACTTTCCAGTACTTTTTGGAATATTCCAGGGATTTTTGGAAATTTACCGGAAATGTTCCACCCCTTTGCAACCCTAGTAATAAATATGAGATTTTTTTTCTGGTTGTATTAGTCTATATAGAGTGCTAGTCAATGTAAAAAGAGCAAATGGAAGAAGCAGATGAACACAAAACAGCTATAGGATGAAGGTTTGATTTTGACATTGTAGGGACACAACCTTTTTTGTGGATATTTCAGCTAACAGTTTGCTTTGTACATTCAGTTTAACAACATAAAGTTAAAGAGGGTAAACTTTATCATTCAGTGGAACTGTGCACATACTGTATGTTTTAAACATTTCCTTTTATGTTCTTATTCCGCACATGTATGTTTTTGAAAGTGTGCGGTTTTCTAGCGTATTTGTTACTTCTCAGGTAATATCAATAGTATGACCTATTTCAGATGTGGCAGAAATTACAACAACAGTGGTTACATGTACATATATTTAATTGTTTGATCAAAATGATTGCTATAGGGACAATTTAGTAGTTGCTGGATATTAGTAGGGACACGTCCCTAGCGTCCCTACTAAATTCTACGCTCACTCTCATGTTCTTCCAAACACTTATGACTATCTTTCATATGAGTTTCAAAAGTTACACGAGGTCGAGTAAATGACGGCACATTGTTATGTCTTTAATGGTCAGCAGGCCTCACGTGAGGTTAGCGTGAGGGTCTCAGAGATATCACATCTCTCAGAGAAGCGTTCATGACAGTTATGATAGCGGCCATGAGTCTGCAGGACAATAGCAGCTCTGTTCAGCCTCCCTCTGTCAGCAGCTCTCTTAATATACAAATACTTGAAGGTAGCACACCTAACAAATCCTCCTCAAGCACTTCCACAAAAGCTGGAACTCTATAGCCAACATAGCTACATTTACTTCCAAAGAATGCATATGTCTGTGAGAGAATGTGTCTAGATGCTTCTGGAGCAGCAAATTAGAATGATTTCTGAAGGATCATGTGACACGGAAGACTGGAGTATTGATGCTAAAAAATGCAGCTTTGATCAGAGGAATAAATTACATTTTAAAATATATTACAGTACAAAACAGTAAATTTAAATTGTAATAATATTTCACAATATTACTGTTTTTATTGTATTTTTAATGAAATAATTGCAGCTTTGGTGAGCAGAAAAGGCTTCTTTCAGAAACACACACACACAAAAAAAATAATTACCAACCCCAAATTTGGGGGTTTATAAATATTTAAATAATTGTGGAAGAATAATGAAGAATTAAGACTCTGGGAAGGTCTGGGCCCCCTGAGGCTCTAGGAATCTGATCCAGACTCTGATCGCTCTGTCTGTCGGCTGTGACCCACATTAGTGCTGACAAGGGTCCTCCAGCAAACCCCTCTCCAGCCCCAAACCCGTGATCTCGCACACACACACACACACACACACACACACACACACACAGCTGGGACGGTGCGCCTGTGCGGGAAAACACCAGCATGAAGAGCACACTGCACTCACAATAAGTGCCTAGAATGCCATGCATCTTTTGTCACATGTTAATTGTTTTCCAAATTTTTGCTGCCCTGTAGGCGGTCCTGACACACGCCCTCTTTGGAAATATCAGACTTAACAAAGCAAACTATTAAGAAATTAGCTGTAAACTAAATCATAATTACATAATTTTACAACGTATATTTAAAATATATTTTGGCCAGAAAAAAATTATATATATAGCCATGTGGAAACCTACACCTGCAAACACTTTTTTCCCAGGAAAATGTAAAACTATATATTTTAAAATCTATGTCTTCATGTTGTAAATACAAAACAAGTCATTTTACAGAGGAGAGAAATGATTCTTTTATTTTTATAAATTGGTTAAATAGACAAAAATGCAACAAAGGAGACACAGAAAGTCTAAGATTCATGGATATAGTCTGAATTCTGAATTAGGCACATCTACTCTTTACAAATGTAGAGATAATTAGGAAGAAAACCATAAAACACATGCGACTGCAGCAGAGTTGAATGTACATTGTATATTGCATAATTGTATACCACATATTTACTTCATACTTGTTACGGGGCTGACAAGACGTGAGACGTGCGGATCCATGTGCAAGCTTTATTAAAGCAGAGAGGTCCCTGCCTTAGCCTAGTCTTGCCTTGTCTGTTTTCTCGGTTTCTGATCTTTGCCTGTTTTCCTGGATTTATCCCTTTAGTCTTGCCCTTTTGATTCTGTTCGCCGTTCGTTGACCTTCGCTAGCCCTAGGATTATTCTTGTGTCTTGCCCGCCATATACCTGTTCGCCATTGTTCGACCCTGCCTGTGTTTCTGACCTCTCTGCTTTAATAAAGCTTGCACATGGATCCGCATGTCTCACGTCTTGTCAGCCCCGTAACAATACTGTTCTAATAACAACTGATATGTTCGGAAAATAAAGAAAATAAAGCATTTATTCTTTTTAGTCTCCCCGGTCAGAACTGGACGGCCAAGCAAATAAAAAGACAATAATTGTAATGTGGTTTAGTTAGTAAGTTATGATTAATAAACAATCTTAGAAATGAATGTTTTTTTTTTAATATAAAAACTGGGCTGAACTTAAATAACCGAATAAGTTGGAATAATAATATATGGTGCTCAATTTGATTGGCATTATGTTAAATAAATACTTGTGATTTCTATGGATCTATTAAAGTGATTCAGAAGTTTTGCACTTTAAGTGGAATTCAAATTGGCTGTGTACGTTTCAGTGATTGAAATAAGCAGACGACGGTTCGTTGAATTCACAATCAGATAGTGTATGATTACATAAATAAATTCTTTTCACATGCAAACGCGCATGATGTTTGCTTTGTCCCGGTGAAAAGGCATCTTAATGCAACGGCTTTAATGCACAATGCATAGAAATTGCGATGCAATATGAGCAGTGTTAGTATAGTTAACATATTTTACATTTTAACATGCACATAAAAAAGGGAGTTTATCTTCAATGCAGGATTACATTTTCACTTTCACTTTTCCATCTCATGCCACACCACGCAACTCTGACACGTTTCTCTGCGAAAAACAACACAAGTTCCTCCCTCCGGTCATAAACAACATGTAGCACTTGCTTAACAGGGAAATCGTTACACTTACTTCTGCTCTCACTAAACACATGGGGATTCAGATTATTATTTGATAGTTGCTTCAAATTTGGGCCTTGCAGGTCAGCATAATACCTCCCAACTTTGGTAAATATGTTCTTATGTGCATGACTGCCAACGGTTTTGGCACAGATGAGCGATCAAAACAAAGGCGGGGTTTTATTTGGCCTTCTCGGGTGCCACAGGGTCCGTTTGCACTCCGGCATCAGAATGGCGTTTTTGGCCCTGTGAGACACACCAACGCATAACGCAACATTAGTGATCCTAACTTAGCAAGAAAGTGTGTGTTTTTTACTGCTCGTCTGTAAGGGTGCCTGAAGCAAAACCCGTCTGACAACTGGGCTTTTATTTACAAAAGCGGATCTTGCTCCAACACGTCTTTAAAGCGCAGCTTTGGTGAATTTGTGTGCTTTATTATCTGAGATCATTTAGTTGTCATCACATGTTTGTCCGAGATAATTGACAGGGATGATCCCGCTCGAAATAACCATAATTGTGGATAGATACATTTATATTACATGACAAAAAGTATTTTTTATTTATGAAGAAGTTATATAATCGCAACAAAGATTAAAATTACATGTTTAGATGATGAGATTGAGATTTCATGCAATATTATTAGTTTTCATGCAATAAAAAAAATTACATGCTAAATTTTAGTGTCCAGTTTAATTAAATAATTTAAAATATTGATTACATTTTATTAAAACGCAACACAAATAAGTTGCTATGGAATTGATCGAATAATCTAGATAGGTTGGTAATTGAGGCCATCTAGTGGATATACACTGTAAATATTGATTTTTGTATTTTAATTCCTCACCTCAAAGATCACTGTTTTAAGATTAATAGCCAGCAATATCGAAATAATCAGGTTGGTTACAGAATTACAAAACGCTTCTCGACAGCATTTAACTGGCAAACTACATACAACTGATGAGTTAAAGTACACAGATTGCGAATGCTCACACAGTTGTGTGGGTGGAATCCCTAGCCCTGGAGAATCTCTGGGTTTCTACTTAACCAGGTTCTTGAAGAACAGCTGGAGGGAGTTCCTCTTCTCCAGCTTGTGGGGCATGTTGGGGGAGGCATTCTCTGTGCTATCGGCTGATTTGTTGTCTGGGGCCGCTTGCGGTGCAGGAGCGGTGGGTCTCGGCTCCTCTTTGGCCTTCGCGGGTGGAGCGGCTTCTGCCACGGGAGGAGCAGCTGGAGTCTCCTTCTTGGACTCTGGTGCCTTGTGTTGCGAGAAACGAACGGCGGTTAATGAGATGATTTTTTTATTCTTGTGCACATTATATTTTAGATTTTCTACACTCTTGTTCAAAAGTTTGGAGTCAGTAAGTTGATGCTTTTATTCAGCAAGAATGCATTACATTGATCAAAAGAGAGCATTGACATTTATGTTACAAAAAAATCCACTTAAAATAATTGTTCTTTTAAACTTTACATTTGTCAAAGAATCCTAAAAAAGTTGTAAAACTGTTTTCAACATTGAAAATAATTAAAGATGTTATTTTAGCACCACATAAGGATATTAGAATGATTTGTTGTTTAAAAGTTGTTTTAAATTGTAATCATATTTCATAATATTACTGTACTGTTGATCAAGTAAATGCAGCCTTAGTGAGCATAAGAGACTTATTTTAAAACCACTATAACATTTTGTCCCCAAACTTTTGAATGGTAGTGCACACACACACACACACACACACACACACACACAATATATATATATTAATATATTAAGGAAGTCATAAAAATTACAAGTAATCAAATAAAGTAAAAAGTGAACAAATAAATTAACCCACTTCTCAAATGAACTGAAGAAAGGAGAAAGGAAAAAGGAAAGAAAGAAAGAAAGAAAGAAAGAAAGAAAGAAAAGGAAGAACGGAAGGAATGAAGGAAGGAAGGGAGTTTGAAAGTCTGAAGTTTTGAAATTTTGAAAGAAAAGAAAAGAAGAAAAGGAGTTTAAAAGAAAATTTGAAATATAAGAATATAAGAAATATAAGGGTAAAGGATTTTTATAGAAATGAGTTTTTCAGAAAACAAAGGCCATATTACACTGCTGAAATATTAAGTTGATTAATAACTGTGATACTGTAGATGTGTTTTGACTCAGTTGAACTTGTATTGTCAGAGAACAGCTGTGAGTTTGGGAACAGTGAAATCAGTCAGTGTGGTTAATGCAGAAGGGGCCTGATCTAGCGGCGTTTACCGCTGCAGCAGACATGAGGGAGATGCTGGCGGCAGCGCTGGACGCCGCGGCCTGGATCCTGCTGCTCACCTGGCCGAGCAGAACCTCGAATTCACACACAGCTGTTACTGCATGCACTAACACATCTGATACACTCACACACCTGCACTCCACGCATCCCGTCTTTACCTTGGGTTTGAACATGTTTCCAAAAGTGGATTTCTTCTCTAGTTTCTTCTCCTCTGCTTTTGGCGCTGGAGGTTCTTCAGGTTTGGCAGCGGCCTCGAGAGTGCTGGTCTTAGACGCGTCGACCTGATGTGTCAGAGGAAGATCAGAGAAGACTGTTTTATATACAGCAAATGAAAAGAACAGTGAGAGGATTCAAGAAGATGGTCAACTGATTGTGTGAAAGCTTATGACTGAATCATCAGTAGAGAGACTAAAACAGATCAACCTAACATCTGACTACTGGGGTTTTTTTCTTTCAGATATTGATGTGTATATCTGAGCAAAACTCTTTTTTTCTTTTGGCACATTCCAACATTAGTGTACAAAATAGTACAAAATGAAAAGAAAGAAAAAAATTAACAATTTTGTTAACTGGGTATACTGTATATATATATATATCCATCCTGATGATCCGACGATAGCTGCTCGCATCTCAGCTTGTCTGACATTTCTTTCTGGATGAAGGACCATCACCTTCAACTCAACCTAGCCTTGTGGTTCCATCAAACCCATCATTTCATCACAGTTTCACCATCCAGTTAGACACATCAACCATAACTCCTTCAAAACCAGCCAGAAACCTTGGAGTTATGATTGATGATCAGCTGATTTTCTCAGACCACATTGCTAAAACGGCCCGGTCCTGCAGATTTGCTTTATTCAACATCAAGAAGATCAGGCCCTTTCTTTCGGAACATGCTTCACAACTCCTTGTTCAAGCTCTTGCTCTGTCCAGGCTGGACTATTGCAATGCTCTCCTGGCAGGTCTTTCAGCCAGTTTTATCAAACTTTTACAATTAATCCAGAACGCAGCAGCAAGATATATTTTTAATGAGCCAAAAAGAATGCACGTCACACCT
>NW_015644664.1:219425-227086 GCF_001515625.1 Sinocyclocheilus rhinocerous | reverse complement strand
TTTGACACGGTTAACCACCAGATCCTCCTGTCAACCCTATTGGCAAAGGGCATCTCAGGAACCGCACTCCAGTGGTTTGAGTCTTACATCTCAGATGGGTCCTTCAAGGTATCTTGGAGAGGTGAGGTCATCAAGTCGCAACATCTAGCTACTGGGGTGCCTCAGGGCTCAGTTCTTGGACCACTTCTCTTCTCTGTCTACATGGCATCACTAGGTTCTGTCATTCAGAAACATGGCTTTTCATATCACTGCTATGCTGATGACACTCAACTCTACCTCTCATTCCATCCTGATGATCCGACGATAGCTGCTCGCATCTCAGCTTGTCTGACATTTCTTTCTGGATGAAGGACCATCACCACCTAGCCTTCCTAGCCTTGTGGTTCCATCAAACCCATCATTTCATCACAGTTTCACCATCCAGTTAGACATAACTCCTTTAACTCCTTCAAAACCAGCCAGAAACCTTGGAGTTATGATTGATGATCAGCTGACTTTCTCAGACAACATTGCTAAAACTGTCGGTCCTACAGATTTGCTTTATTCAACATCAAGAAGATCAGGCCCTTTCTTTCGGAACATGCTTTGGCAGGTCTTCCAGCCAGTTCTATCAAACCTTTACAATTAATCCAGAACGCGGCAGCAAGATTAATTTTTAATGAGTCGAAAAGAATGCACGCCACACCTCTGTTTATCAATTTGCACTGGCTACCAATAGCTGCTCGCATAAAAAGGCATTAATGTTTGCTTACAAAACCACCACTAGCTCTGCACCGTGGACCCCTTTCCCTAAATTCATTACTTCAGACTTATGTGCCCTCTAGAAGCTTGCGTTCGCTTTATTGTGCCATCCCAGAGAGGCAAAAAATCACTTCCACAGACTTTTAAATTAAATGTTCCCTCCTGGTGGAATGACCTGCCCAAATCAATCCGAGCAGCTTAGTCAAGAATCAGCTAAAACACATCTCTTTATTTGACCCTCTAACTCTAGCACTCTCTATTCTAATTCTATTCTTTAAAAAAAGACTTGCATTAGACTTGCATTTACTAACTGCTTGTTTTCTTTAAAAAAATAAAAATAACGCTAGCTTTTCTATTCTTTTTGTATTCTATATATTTGTTTTCTTTTTATTTATAATACAATTAACAAAAAAAACCCCACATGGCAAAAAAACAAACAAACATATATATATATATTTTGTGTGGCCAAAATATAATATATTTAGTTTCAACCTTATACTGTACCAACCTTTCAACCTTATACCAAAATATATTTCTAAATGTATTTCAGGGGCAAGAAGATAAATTTCCAGTCTTACAGTAGCCTACATTTAGGCTAAATACAAATATGGATGGCCTACTAGTGATCAAAAGGAGATTTATAATGATTTAATAATGTTTCATATTTTTATAGATTGCAATATTGCATTTTTGGAGCACTTTAAATTATGTTCCTCACTGATTTTTATTTAAATGTGTTATATGTTTGCACACGTTATAGACAACAAATCAAGTTTTTCTTTAAACGTGACATGTGACACGTGGCATTTTTTGGGACTGAAATATAGATGGCAAAATATTTTTTTTAATGCTTTCTAAAAATATATTTATACATTTAATACATTAAAAAATATACAAAAAATGGCCAAAAATATATTTATGTAAATATATTTTGAAACATATTTTAGCAAATATATATTTTTAGACATTTTTTGTATATTTTGAGATATATATATATTTGAAAATATATTTTTTGCTGTATGGGAAGCTAAATGCAATGTACTTATTTATTTATTTGTTTGTTTGTTTTTTTATTAAAGTTTTTATTTATTTATTTATTTTCAAAAATCCAAAATAGGTAACAGGGTTGAAGATAAGCCTAAATCTTTTTTAAAAATATTTTGGGACCAAATGTTGGTTTATAGTGACTAATGTAATTATATGTCCCATAAACTGTCCCATAAACCTATTTTGGTAACAGGCTTGAATGGCCGATTTTGATAAATACAACCAAAACTATAATTTGTGTAAACATTTACTGAGAATATTAGTTTTCTCAGAAAGGTTTCAGTCAAAGTTTGGACACTTTTATATAATTTTAAAAGTTGGATAGATGTTAAAAAAAAAAAAAAAAAAAAAAAAGCGCAACATTAGATAAAATCTTCACATGTTACTAAAAATGCAACACTGCTTTATACCCTGTTCAAGTACAAAAGTGTAAATATTAGATGAATGATTTTATTTAGGAAGACAGTCCCACCACCGTGCAAAGAGACAATTGATCAGCTAAATGTATTTACCTGCACCTCAACCGGCTTTTTCTCTTCCACCACAACAGGCTGCAGGCAAGCACATATTGGCATTAATTTTGCAATAATCTACAATTCCTATGGCACTTTACACTGGCCGTTTATCCTAGCAGGGACAAACACTGAGTCACTGGTCACACAAAGCCTTACAAGAGCCTCCGGTCGCTGGATAAATCTGATGTCAGTTATGAAGTGGTGGAATGGAGAGTCACATGGTTTAGTTGGCGGCTGTTGTGACATGAGGTAATGGCTGCTGTCAACATGATGTCACCATAATGGACCTTCACTGATTCATTCATTATTTCCAATGAGTTTTCCGCTAATTGAATGGCATAATGTATTATGCCTGTGTGGGAAAACATTGCAAACACATTTTCTACCTCTGAAGAACCAAAGACTTAAACTACTTCAGTCTGTGTGCACTGAATTTATTTAATACACGAGTTTCACAATTTGAGTTGAATTACTGAAATAAATGAACTTTTCCACGACATTCTAATTTATTGAGATGCACCTGTATGCATTATAACCAGAGCCTACAATTAACACTCGCCATACGCCAAATGTGAGTAAAGATCAGCATTGGTAGGTATATGAAACTGTGTTGCACGCCAGTTGGCTGGTAACTTTTTTATTAATTCTAACAATGCCAGAGAATGCGATATGGTTTAGCGTGATTATTAAATTGCAAAGACTGAGTTGTACATATATAAATAAATATATAATCTGATAAATAAGCACTTCTTTCACGGTTTTCAGTCAATGCTGCTCCATCTGAACTGTGAGTTGGAGTCTCTTACAACATGAATAATTAATGCAACATGCGCCAATCATCATTACCATTATTATTTATTGGTATTATGATTTACTTGTTATTATTAATTATTATGAGATACTTTACAATTCATTAGTATTACAGTAATATTTTTTATTGATTTGTTTACTTTTTATATTTTGATTAACTACTATTACTACTACTACTACTAATTATTATTATTATTATTATTATTATTATTATCATTATTAAATTAATTATACAAATAAAAACATTATTATAATGAAATACTCAATAATATTATAGTGATATTTCATTATTAATTTGTTTACTTTTTATAATTTGATTAAATAATAATAATAATAATTATTATTATATACATTCAAATTATTATCATGAAATATTTCACAATTCAATAGTATTATAGTGGCATTTCTTTATTGATTTGTTTTTATACTTTGATTAAATAATAGTAATAATAACAATAACAATATTATTATTATATAATCAAATTATTATCATGAAATATTAACTTTATAATTTGATTAATAGTAATAATAATAATTATAATAATAATTATATTTATTAATTATTATTAATATATTTAATAATAATAATAATTATTATTATTATTATCATTATTATTAATATTATTATTATTATTATAGCAATAAGATCTGTTTCCCCAATTTGTTCTGCCTGTTTTTTTAAATGAAATAATGCACATACAGTTTCATGGCTGGTAAAAAAATGTTTATGACCAGTAAATTTTGGCATTGGCAGGTATGGCAAAACGTTAGATTTAGGCTCTGATTCCAGCTCTCTCACACAAAAGGAAAAACAACAGTAGCTCTTTGTATTAATTTGCATGTCTGGAGTTAACAGTAATGGGTCAGTTCTGTTAATATCAGAAGAGCCTGTGCTTGTTATCATTTACCACTCCTGACGTCTTAGCTCTGGCTCCACTGCTGGTCGCCGCCTGAACTTTTGACACCACCTTGCCTAGCAACACCTCAAATTCACATTACTCTGTTATAGTGTGCCACATACGCTACATATAGATTTGAGATGTATAATAAGAGTCTAGGCCTACCCCAGAACCAGACAGAAAGACTTTATTAATGTGGTTTATTGTTACTGCTGTCAGGTTCGAGCTTACCTTTGAACGGAAGAGTTTGCTTAATGCACTGTCTTTAGTTTTGCTCTTGGCAGATCCCTCTGCTTTTGTTGCAGCTGCTGCCGCTGCTTTTGTTGCAGACGTTTCCTCTTTCTTCACCGCCGGCTCTGCTTTGCTTTCCATCTTAGGTGGAGCTGGGGGAGGAGGAGGAGGTGCCTTGGGTGCTTCCTGTACCTTAGAAAAGAGTGCAGTTTGTTTTATTTCAAGCATAAAACAGCAGGTAGGTATGCATTTTTATTTATTCTTTTATAATGCTTCATTGTCAACAAAGCACTTCTCAAAAACAATTCTTTTTTACAGCAGCTTTCCTGTGGCGTTATTGTATCGCTTATGGTATTTGCGAAAATATAATTAGAAAAATTATGCAAAAACGTGAAAACATTATAAAAGCAATAAAATATGTGATGTAAATGAAATGGCTCACATCTGTTGATGGTGCTGGTGGGGTCTCTTTCTGTGACTGAAGAATAAACATGAGGACAATAAATATTATTTAATCACTATATCTTGCTATAATATATAGAGGGTTTTTTTCACCCAAAAAATCTAAGCTTGAATTATTTATTTATTTAGACATAAATCTATAAATGCATAAAACTATAAATTCATAAATGCATAAATAAATAAAGCATGCTTAGATAAATAAATAAAACAATCAATTAATAAATAATTTTTTTTTTTCTAAATTTCTATTTTATTCATAAATTCATAAATAAATGAAACATCCTTAGAAAAACAAACAAACAAATAATTATATTTTATATTTATTTTGTATGTATTTACTTATACATGTATAAATAATGCATGGTTAGATAAACAAACAATGTAATAAAATAATACATTTTGTATTTATTGTATTTATTAATACATTTATAAAGCATGCTTAAATAAATAATGCATGCTTAGAGAGATTAAAAATAAATAAAATTGATTGTTTATGTTATATGCATTTATTCATGAAAAAATGTCATAGAATATCATAAATTTGTATAAAAACATGCTTAAATACATTGATAACTTAATACAATTTGTATTTATTTTATATTTACTCATAAATTTATAAATAAAGCTTACATACATAAAATTTTTTTTTATATTTATTTATTTATAAATGTTAGAGAGATTAAAAATAAATAAAATTGATTGTTTATGTTATATGCATTTATTCATGAAAAAATGTCATAGAATATCATAAATTTGTATAAAAACATGCTTAAATACATTGATAACTTAATACAATTTGTATTTATTTTATATTTACTCATAAATTTATAAATAAAGCTTACATACATAAAAAATTTTTTTATATTTATTTATTTATAAATGTATTATGAATGAATGAATGAATGAATGAATGAATGAATGAATTTAGGGAGTCATATAAAAAATGAGTCATTTTAAAAATATTCAGCCCTATAATAATTATTAAAAACAATCCTCTGCAGAAATGAAAGCCTTATATTATAATAGATTATATTATAATATTGAATAATATTATATTATAATAATATTAATAATATTATGACAATCATTTCAAACCTTAAAAATTACAATACAATACAATACAATACAATACAATACAATACAATATAATATAATATAATATATCTCATGAATATGAATGAGTAATGCTGTGACAGTCAAGGTTTTATTACCTGCTCTTTTGAAGCATCAGGAGTGGCTTTGGCTTCTTTGCTTGTTTTGGTCGGAGTGACCTTCGCATGCAGAAAAGAGAACGGAGACACGTAAACATTAGAGTGACTGTGAAACACCATCAGAGTGGCGTGTTTAAGCATATACTGCTCCTTCAGGTACTCCATGTCTCCAAACCGGGCCTACTCATCGAAGATTGAGATATCAAAAATATAATGGGCGTCTGTCAAACCCAGACGCAGTTCAGCCGAGCTGGCTTTGCCACAGATACACAAAGAGCTCGCTGGCAGGTGCCGATCCGAACATGTTTCTGCTATTGAGTCAGCCATTGTCCTCTGGAGATGGCGTAGGCCTTCCCGTGCTTTATCACAACTCCGAACGCACAGGCCTCCCTTGTGAGCTCACATTATGCAGCAAACAAAAGCCTGCCACAGTCTGACATGTCCAAAGGATTGATTTAGCAAAGTTTAACAGATTAAAGATGCAGTGTAACAAACACCACAATGATGGAGTAAAAATGCATCATTGTAGTCTGGCACAACAAGTCTAGATTGTTCAGTTAGAGACAAATGCACACTTGTTATGCTTATAATTCATATTCCATGAACACTGCATGGTTACGTTTCTCAATAATATTGAAATTGATCATTGTAGCTTAGTTTAAAACATGCATTTCATTTGAAAGAGAATTAGAACTGCATTCAAAAGTATTAAAAGAAACAAAGCAATTCAAATGTACTTACAAATGTTTTGAAAAAGTTCATAACTGTCTTTTCTGCTGCTTTGACCTCCTCTGACGGGTTGTTTTCTTCTGCGGCTTCCACAGGACTGGGTTCGAGAGCTTCAGCCTCCGGCTCCGGCTCTGCGCTGCTCTTTATGTCCACTGGATCCTATAGACAAATCCAGAAAATTAGCCCTTGGGAATGTGTTACAACCCTTACAGCTGATGTGCAATAGATGCATTGAAATAGGGGCACAATTCCATCCATGCCTCTGCCTACTCCAGCCAGCGGCAACAATCATCCTTTTATTAACGCCTGTTTCCCCCCCTCACTCATTGATATTCAGCAATGTGCTGGACTTAACGTCTGCGTGTGCTTTATCTGAGGGTAAAATTTGTCATATTTAGATTATACAGTATGTGTTTTGCTTGTTATATTTGAGTGGAAATCAGTTATGTCGAACATATGACAGATGGAACTCCACAACAGCTGGTTGTTGATGACTGGTGTACAGTTACAGGGGCTGTTCATTAGTTGTTAGATATTATTTGCATTTCATGCAAATGTAAAATACACAAGAAAAAGACAAAACAAAAATCTCCACTCTCTGACAGCAGGTGGCGCTTATGGAACAGCTGGTATTTATAGGCTGCTGCCCCTTTAAGACCGAATGCATGGATCCAATATAATGATGCACTTGAGATTTCTTTTACCACTGTTGACGTTCACTTAAGACTAGGGATGTAACGATTAACCGCGAGCCGGTTGAAAATCGATTCAAATATGTGACGATTCAAATCGGTTGAGATGCTAAACAAATCGCGATTTATTTAGGGGCAGGAGTTTATATGAATGCATGTCTGAGGGGAAATACTGTCTTTAGAAAAGTTTAGATGGTATTTTTTCTTTTCATCTTGCATCTAGTTCATATGTGCAGCGCTTCTTTGTTTACAGCGGAAACGCTTTAAGCGCCACCTGCTGGCAGAGAGTGAATCTGCGTCTCATTCAGCTCGTCTGCTGTTTCA
>NW_015644664.1:207944-219410 GCF_001515625.1 Sinocyclocheilus rhinocerous | reverse complement strand
ATATTAGTATATTATTATAGTGTTATATTTCAATTTCACAAAAAATGTGCAGCATTTTGTCCAAGCAATAATAAAAGGACATGCACGTTTAATTTATAATTTGTCTTAAATCTCATTTTGTAAAAAATAAAATAAAATCGTGAATCAAATCGAATTGAATCGTGAAATCAAAATCGTGAATCGAATCGTGAGTTGAGTGAATCGTTACATCCCTAACTGTGACATACTTTTTATATATATATATATATATATATATATATATGATGCAATTTCCTGTTATTATCAATGTTGAAAAGTTTTTGCGGCTTAATATTTTTGTGGAGACCATTACACATTTTATATATATGTTTTATATATACCATTCAAAAGTTTGGGGTAAGTAACATTTTAAATAATATGAATAATAATTAATACTAATTTAGAAAGGCCACAGAATATTGATCAAAGTTGACAGTAAAGACATTTATAATGTTACAAGGATTTTTTTTTATTTCAAATAAATTCTGTTCATTGAACTTTATAATCATCAAAATATCTTGTATTTTTGTTTCCATACAAACATTAGGCAGCAAAAATCATTTTCGACATTGATAATAATGTATTATTAATAATTGAGCACCAATAATAATTGACAATAATTAAGCACCAAATTAGCATATTAGAATGAAAAATGAAATATATTCAAACACAAAACAGTTATTTTAAATTGTTTTCACTGTGTTTTTGGTTTCTTTCAAAAACATAAGTAAATCTTAATTATTTCAAACTTTTGACTGGTAGTGTACAGTAAATAGAGACAACACATTTATGGGTTTTGATTGTAGTACGTTTCGATGTCATCTTCAGGAACAAGTCTGATCGTTGATGTTAATTTTTTGTTAATTGATGACAAGCATCTTGAGGAAAGGAGCTAGTACATTTGCATCTTGATTGAATGGCATGCGGTGAGTTCGTCCATGCTGTGGCTTTCTCGTCGGTATTGTAACTGACCTTATTCAGACATGTGAGCTCATCCGGGCGAAGCTCAATCGTGATGTGAACAGTGCTTTCATCAGCACATACATTGACACTGAACGCCTGATATGAAGCATCTTCTAAAACCTTAGTGCACACGGACCTCAGCTGGGAAAGCAATTGAGAAGAATCTGCTGAATCACATTTACTTTTAGTGAGCGCAGGTTCTTCTAAACGCCCCGAGATGTTCACTGGCTCCTCAATGATCTCCCAGCTTTCCTCATCTACAGCCACCGATCCATTAGCTGCTTCTTCTTTGGCAATCAGCGCTGGTTTCACAGATGATGTTAATGGTTCCTCTGATGTTGTTAATGGTGTCTCCTTGAACTTGTTCCTTTGAAGTTCTTCTGACTCTTCTGCATCAAGGCTTTCTTGTTCCTGAGTGATCTGCAAGATTTCCTCAACAATATCTGCAATTTCTTCAGCAACTAGCAATGGCTCTTCAGCTCCAACGACTGGTTCCTCAACATGAGACAAGACCTCAATGGTACCAACTGCTTCATCAGCTACTTTCGTCAGGTTTTTGGAAATAGGTGCAAGCTCCTCATTCATATGTTTGGTTCCATTTGGTTCGTTCTCACATGCTTGTTTCTTTTCATCCGATATTATGCTTTCAACAAGTTGTATAAGTTCTTTGTCTTCTTTCAAGGCCTTGTCATCCTCCTCAGTCTTAGGTTCTGGATCTTCAGACTTCAGATATCCTATATGTATCTCGCTGGCTTTTCTTTTAACTGGCTCTTCAGTTATTGGTTCTTCCACAACAGCTACTGGTTCTTGTGTAGCATGCAAATCTGGGTTTGAGGAATTCTTTGTCAAAAAACTTGAACTTATGGGTTGCGCGGGAATGGCATCAACCAATTGCAATTTGATCTTCTCTGCGACTTGCTCAAGAATCTCCTTTTGTTCTGAATTAATGAAGACTTTATCCTTTTGGAATGAGAAATTGGTCAGAGTCAGAGTGCAATACATTTTTTGCGATTTACTTGGATTTGTTGTTACCTGGTAGATGCCCGGCAGAAAACTTCAGGTATCCATAACCATCAGCTAAACATACTAAAGCATTCTTGGTTTATGATGAATGTGCTTCAAGCTTTTTTACATTATACATTTTCCAATGTCAAATACTGTTTCTGTCCACACTAATAATAGCAAAAATGCTGTGCAATTTGACAAATCATAGCTAATTATTAATATTTGATGTTTAAAATAAAGCCACGTTTCACTGTAGACGAGGCTACCAGAGAAATCTGGTGACTGGGGAAAGAGTTCAAAAATGAAAATTTGTTGAAAATTTATTCAGTCTCAGGCCATCCAAGATTTAGATGAGTTTGTTTCTTCATCAGAACAGATTTGGAGAAATGTAGCATTACATCACTTGCTGACCAATGGATCCTCTGCAGTGAATGGGTGCCGTCAGAATGAGAGTCCAAACAGCTGATAAAAACATCACAATAATCCACACCACTCCAGTCCATCAGTTAACATCTTGTGAAGAGAAAAGCTGCATTTTTGTAAGAAACAAATCCAAATCCAGGCTTTTTAACTTCAAACCATTGCTTCTGGCCAAAATATGAGTTCATAATCCATAATAACGCTTTCTCCATCCGCTGTCAAAATCCACCCACATATTTAGACTTTTTGGACTGATTTGGCTTGTAAACTATGCTCGATCTGTACATATTTCTCTCCTGATTCAGAAAAGAAATCTTTTTCACTGGAGAAAGCATTATTATGGATAGAGGAGCAACAATTTAAAAAATCTAGATGGATTTGTTTCTTACAAACATGCAGCTTTTCACTTCATAAGATGTTAACTGATGGACTGGAGTGGTGTGGATTATTGTGATGTTTTTATCAGCTGTTTGGACTCTCATTCTGACGGCACCCATTCACTGCAGAGGATCCATTGGTGAGTAAGTGATGCAATGCTACATTTCTCCTGTTCGGATGACGAAACAAACTCATCTACATCTGAGGGAGAGTAAATTTTCATTTTTGCAACTTCTACTTACAGTCTGCATGTCGATATTCAGATCCACCGCTTTGGCCGGTGTGTCAACTGAATCGTTGTTTTCTGCTGCAGGTTTCACAGGTTCGCTCTTCTTTTTGAACATTTTACCAAGGAAGTTGGACACCTCATCTCCACTGGGCTTTGGGGCATTTTTGGGTGGTTCTGCATCTGTTGCGACTGTCGGTTTTTGCTCAGGGGTCGTTTCCACATGCGCGGGTCCGTTGGCTTTACTGCTGTCTACCTCCTCTTTTTCTGGTGGTTTTGGTTCATTTGTGATAGGCGCTGGTGGGGTTTCACTCTTTTGCTCCACTGCTTCTTTTTTGCTTGTCTCTAGACCAAAAACATGAAAGAAATTATGTATGCAGTGTACAGGGACAATAATATCTATTGCCTTCAATCATTTTGACCAGTCATAAATCATAATACACACCCACTTCTTATACACACTTGACATTTCAAAGGACATTTGAGGTTACAGACAAAATAATGCAAGAGCACAACTATATTCAACAAGACAAACGCGTTTGCATGCTTGCTTAAAGTGGGTTTCTGGCCTATTTCTATGTGTATTGTACAGCTTTCATTCTCTCATAAAATGTGCATGAACAAATGCATGCATCTGCATTCTATACATATCACTAACATTTTGCATTCAAGGAGCATGGAACATGTACTGCATTTCACTTCTATAAAGGCTTTGTGAAAGTGTTAGCAACAATAAACTAGCAATGCACACAAAATGCAAATTAAACATTGCTTTATCCACCATGCATGTGACTACAACACCCAAAGTTTATACAGAGCTTTGAGTCATGTTCTTGATTGTGGGTTGACTTGCTGAGTTAATCCAAACAATGTAAATGCCTGCCAGTTTAACTTTAAGTAACTCCTGTAGATCCTTACGTTGAAATTACTAGGGACGATACATTTAGTCACATAAACAGAAATGTGCTGTATTTCAGATACATACCAGGTTCAGTTTCATCTGGAGCTGGTACTGCATGTCCATTCAGCTCTCCATTTTGGACTTTTTTCTCAGCATTTGCCTGGTGAATGATATTAGTTAGTTTCATGATCTGTTGTTCTTTTACCTTATTTTAGTTTCATTGAGATTCTATTATGGTGTATATTTTAGTTTTTATTTTAGTATTTTTCATTTTAATTTTAGTTAAAGTTTTGGTAATTTTGTTGTATGTTTTTTTTTTTTTTTTACATGTCTGTATAGTTTTTCTTAATTTAGTTTTAGTTTGAATTTTTGAATTTGGAATTTTATTTCAATGAAATTAAATTAAAATAAATTAACTTAAATAAAATGTTGCTTTGGAAACTAGCTAACATAAAATAAGTTTAAGATTTTTTAGTTTTTAAGTTTTAGTGATTTTTATGGTTTTAGTTTAGTTAATTAAAATAACCCTGGTTTAATTGTCTCAGTAAACATAAAGCTATCACATGAGTTTAATGTGATAAAGGTTTTAATCACATAATTAAATTGGAAAATGAGAATTATTATAATTTATATGAATTTATAATGCATAATCATTTATAATCTGCCTTTTCTGACTGGAGAATATACACAAATATCTACCAAAACAAACACATAGCTGACATAAAATTAGTTGCTATACAGTGAAAACTATCGTCTACAACAAAATATTATAAAATATTACTAAATATTATATTTGTACTTTTAACAACTGTATTCATGATGTTGCTAAATGCTGAAAAAAATTAAATGCTGGGAAATAAATTATACATTTTTCTTGTATATTTCACTGAAAAACATAGATGTTGCATAAAGCTATGTTAATATAAAATAATTTAAAAAAGAAAACAATTCACCTGATGTTTTTTCTGAGTTGAATGCTCGTTTCCCATGGTCGCTTCAAGTCAGCAACTAAATATCAGCATTGACATCGAAAATAGTTATTAAACATAAATATGATGAAAATATGCACAAATAATTTTTCATAAGTCTGTTACAAGAGTTAAATTGAATCATATCACAAGTCCTAATTAGAAACACTACAGATCGCTGCAGGGTGGAGTGCCTCATGACCTGTTTTTGTAAAGGCTGTAGGTTCAATCCCATGCAAGCTTGATCATTACAAATACTAAATACTATTTATGATATATCTAACACACAATTGCATATACTGATTTAATAAAACTAATCAAATTAATTAAAAAAAAGAATAAAATATTTGCATTTACCTTTCCACTGTCTTGTGCCCCAAACTGACAATTAGAGTCAGTGTACAGTTTCCAAAGCTCGATTAAAGTAATCTCCAGCAGTCTGCTGTCTGTCAGCCCGCGTGTGTACACATATACCTGTCCTAAGAGAGGGTGGGGCTCAAAACTTATTACCTTAAGATACTTGTGAGACAAAACCTGGCCTGTGAACCTATTAGCACTGATGAACTCATGATCATGTCCTATTGTTTCTCACTGATGAGCTATTCCACCTAAATAAAGGTGACAAGATTATCACATACTGTACATCAAAGATAAGGCATCCGACGTCTCATCCACTGCTTCACTCAAAGCACTGAACCGGAGAGAGCGTCAGGCTGATCTGAGAACAGCCTGTTTTGTAGGTGTGGTTGAGCCCAAACAGGATGTGTGTAGAGGATATAGCAAAAGTTTATTTGCGCAGTGTGACTCCCATCCAGGGCTTGAGTACAGAGTACATGACATCAGGCTTTACCAGCCTAAGCCTTTACTTATTTAATGATTGCTCACCTGCACAATACATGGGAAGGAACATAAAAAGCACTTAATTGTAGGAGTTTTGATGTGAAAATGTGTTCTTTTGAGGTTTCTATTCATCAAAGAATCCTGAAAGAATCCGGTTTCAACAAAAATATGAAGCAGCACAATGGTTTTCAACATTGATAATAATCAGAAATGTTTCATGAGCAGCAAATCAGCATATTAGTATGATTTCTGAAGGATCGTGTGACACTGAAGACTGGAGTAATGATGCTGAAAATTCAGCTTTGCATCACAGGAATAAATTAAATTTTTATTATTGTAATAATATTTCACAATTTTACTGTTAATCAAATAAATGCAGCCTTGGTTTTAAAAAATACTGTAAGTTGCCTTAAAAATGAATATCAGTGTCAGAAAGAGCAAATCAAAGAGCATCGTGTGCTTTAACTGAAGTAAGAAAAATCCAAAAAATTGTTTACATTAAAGCTTAAATTAGATTTTAAATCCTAGATTTCAATGTGATATTATTGTAGTTTTTATTCATATTTTAAGTCATATTTTATTTTTCTTATATCCATTTTCATTCTCATTTTAGTTCAAGCTTTAGTTATTTTATTTTGTGTTTTTGTAATTTTTAGTTTATTTTTTTTTGTAGAGTTGACAAGTAATAGTAAAAAAAATAAATGCAGTTTTATATTTTATTTGAATTCAGTCAATCTTTCTTTCTTGAAATGGTTTTAGTTTGAGTTTGTTTAACTACAAAACCCTGTTCTGGACTTCACTGAAGATTCATTAACCAGACTATTTGATCTTTCCAGCCTGTTAAACTGATCAGTTTAAGCTCATCATTAAACATTTTTGTTGATGTGTTTGGGTATCATGATGAACCCTGGTTTTGATCATCGGCTCCAGATTGTAAAATCAATCCTAAAGCAAAGTACCATCTAAATACAAAGCATTTGTACAATAGACTGCTGCACACTACAGTGGCTCATGTTCAATAATATGGAAACTATATTTTGACTTCTAAAGCAAATATTGACATATGAGATGCACTGCAATTCATTTGATTAATTAGTATATTGTAAAAAAAAATCATCAGACTTAATTTTGAAATATTAACAGACTTTGACAATGATTCGTCTCTCGTTATTTGACTGTTTGAAAAATATAGGAATAATAATATAGAAAAAGTACTTCAATGCAAACCTTGACATGAAAAAATACTATAATTGAAAGAGAAAAAAACAGACAACAAAAGTAGGTATAGGCTTACATAAAGTTGACTGTTCTCCTGCATTGTGATGTGATGTAATCACAGCATAATTGATACGGTACGATACGATACGATACACTTTATTTTCAGAGTGAGTCTGAAATTTGTCTTACGTTACAGCAGGTTCACTCAAGGTTACAATACTTTATCACATAAACAACACAGAATGCAGAGCTTTCACACACACACAAAAAAAAAAAAGAGAAAAAAAAAGGACATTTATTTTTTATATGAGTTATTCAGCGCTAATACAGCTTGATGTACAAATGAATTCAAATGAAAATGAATTGAAGTTAAATACTTGTCATTGTGAACCCCTACTTATATTGCACACCCTTTTTCTAGATTGTTTTAGCATAAATTATCAATCTACTTGACCTTTACGATATTTTCTCAACATAATACAATTCTTTACATGGCACAACATGCATAAATACAGTCGAAACACATGCCAACTGTCTCCCACGGGCCCAGTCAGGCCATTTCAGTCATTTCAGTCCATTCCCATTAAATTCAATTCAATTCAATTCACACATGGTCATTTGAGCTGAGGAATCCTCTCGCTTTGCCAAAACATACTGTAAACTCTTTAATATCTTATTAAATGAATGTCAAACACTCTAATATATACAGCGCGCTGCGTTTTCCTATTCAACAGAAAGCATGACCAGGAACAAAGGAGCAGATCAGCAGAGGGTGAGATTTTGTCATGTAAGCGCCGTTCATGGATACAGAGTCACATTGTAAATGTACACACTGGGGGCGAAAAGCAAATTCTTTCGTGGTCACTGTGAACTTGATCTGCCACCATGAAAGGAATTCTTGCAACATGCTAACAGCGAAAAACCTTGAAAAACCTCAAAGGCATTCCACCAAATCATCCAAACGGAGCATATTTTCATTAAGATATAAGGCTGCACAGAAGTTTTCACATTTATCGAATTAATATTTGTCATCGATAATCAAATATACACATGTCAATTAATGACAGCTATTAAAAACAATCATATATGTTGAGAAAAAGCGAGGAAATTGCATATCATCCCAATATTTGTCTTCGGGTGTAACGCTGTTTACAAAGAGGATGTTTGACAGAAACTAGCACTAGCAGAAACTAGCACTAGCAACTACAGCGTGTTTGTTCAGTCAGGTTGTGTCCGCTGTCATTATGTTAACTCAATATTCAACAGCTCGAGTCCTGCACGACTTACCAGAAGCACACTGGACACTCGATCCCATGGCTATTCTGAGGCTGAAAGAGATGGTTCACCCAAAAATGAAGATTCGGTCTTCATTGTCTGTCGTGCATTTCTTAAAAACATAAGGTTTAGTTCAGTTTTTCTACTTAGCAATACAAAGATTGAATTGAAAATGAAAATGCATCAGATAAACGCACATAAAAAAAATCACAAATGCATTTCAAAATGACTACAAAATACAATAGGAACAACCAAAATAACTACAGTAAAGATGGAGTTTATCCAGACAAGTCAGTTGGCAAAGCTGAATGTAAGTAGGCCTATGGGGTTTTCTTCATATGGCCACTTGTGGCCCTGTGGGTTTTTAGAAAGTAAACAAGTAGGCCTACAATAACATTTATTTGTGAAATATGACATATTTTTAAGATGCTTATTTGTTTATTTATTATTTCTGGTTCTTTGAAAAGGTTACATCGACAGGTATAAAGGTGGAAAATGGAAATCAATACCTGGGACAAAAAAAATAAAATAAAAAATTAGGCTACTGGTTCAACTTCAATCTATGTGAAAATAAATCTACTGTCCAGAAGATGTCAGTAAGTGTTCTGAAAATCCTTCCCACAAAGAAAACTGTGGATAATTTCAAGAAAACCGAAATGCAAAACGTAGGTAGTCGCAAGAGAAGCGTTTGAGAGAGGCGGGGCATAGAGGACCTACAATAATGTACAGTATTTGAAAAATAATGTGTTTTTTGAACATTAAAGCATGTCAACATATTCTGTTACACCAAATACACAAAATAATGATCTTTAAAAAACCATCATATGACCCCTTTAACGGTCATCTTTATCGTAAATCATCAAGGTTTTTTTTTATTTTTTTATTTTGATTTATATTTAAAATGTATGTACATTTACAACACCATACGTTGTATTATATCACCTTTGCATAAAAAACTAGCTAATGCAAGGGTGTTTCTAATGCAGCGTCTATGAGAGGGATGCAAATTTGACATCGTTCTCTCTTATGACTGCCGTTATCAGTCTCTCTCAATTATTTTCCTTTTTTAAAAGTCACGAAAACACTATCGTGGAGTTTTTCTTTTGCTATTTGAGCAAATGGGAACGCTAAAAATATATGTGTGGTAGGTCTACTCTCCCATTCACTGCTGTTGAAGTTAACCTAACTATGACGACTTCCGCTGCTGAGAAATCCAGAAGTGTGAAAAAGGTCCATATATTGCATTCTCCCTCTGACAAAAGTAGCACGTTTTTGAAAAGGCAACAAAAGCTCGCAACGAACTCATGAATGCCCACGTGCTCCGTTCCGCCGCCGTTCACGCGCGTGCACGCACTCCGCTTCCCGTTCTTCAAGATGGCGGCCACCATGAAGAAAGGAGTGGTATGTGTTCGAATAAACGGCTTTCTGTCTAGATTCCCTTCGTATTTTTGCCCTTGTTTAGTAACGTGCTAGTGGCTCTGAAACAGCGAAAACTGAAGGATTGAGAGAGCAGAGTGACTCTGGAGAGTGTTTGTTTTCACTGGTTGTGAGAGCAGCTAACGTTAAATGGCTAACGTCACATTATTGTGATGATCGTCATGACTTTCTGGCATTTACTTTTAATTTTTATTTACATACAATTTCATCTTTCAGCTGTAAATCATTTTCCTTCTGCTTATGTGCAAGTAAATATCTGCTAGCGTCACTGTGTGCTTATTTCATAAAATTACAGCTTTATGCTTATTTTATATATGAAGAGTTTATTTGCAAAAACAGAACTCCTTTTAAAAATGTTCAAAAATCTTGTTTTTTTTATTATGTTATGTTTTTATTGCGTTAGTTAGCTGTATTTTTAGTAATTATATATATAATATTATTCAGCTTCAAGTGTTCTATACCAATAAAATAATTGTAAATCAAACCAACTGCAGATTTTAACATTCAAACTACAACATTCAGTGCATCAAAGAAAATTACTTTTTTATTTGTTATTTTTATATCATAACATTTAAACATAATTCTGTGTTTATTTGCTCTAACGTAATATTTCAAAACCCTGTGTATGTCTACAGACACAGTATACGAATGAAGTTATTGCAGGACATTATTTATTGAGTTTATAGTTTCCTTTACTCAAAAATATACTTATTTTTAACTTCTAATGTGCATTTTAATATAGAGAGCAGAAGGATTCATTTATATTGGAATAAATGCATTATTTTAATAAAAAAACTTGCTTGAATCATGACAGGCAGCTGAAGATGTCAATGTAACATTTGAGGACCAGCAAAAGATCAACAAGTTTGCCAGGAATACAAATCGGATGTCTGAACTTAAAGATGAAATCGAGGCCAAAAAGGTAAATGGATGGTTTGAAATGCATTCTAGTTTGCATTTTGTTCAGGCGGATGCTGATCAAACCCTTTTCATGCAGAAATCCTTACAGAATCTGGAGGATGCCAGTGACGACCTCATGATGTGTGAGGACGATGCACTGCTGATCCCGTATCAGATCGGAGACGTGTTCATCAGTCACTCTCAAGAAGAGACGCAGGAAATGCTGGAGGCTGCGAAGGTGACCGACCAAACCCTGTGTGTTTGTGTGTCTCCCAAAGAGCTAGGGAGCCCTACTGAGCCTTGCCTCAATCTGGAAAAACTTGTAGCCTAGTGGTTAAAGATTTGGGCTGGAAAGGTTGTAGGTTCAAATCTCACAAGAGTTGATTCGACTATAATCATTGTGTTTTTGCACATGACTTAACCTCAGGTTACTGCAGGAGGACGTATAATATGTGTACTAGATCGGCAACCGGCCGTTTTTTGTCTTATTGCAAGCAACTCGTCTAGGGCTGTCGCAATTCGTTGATTTTATTTGACTATTCGATTTTTAAAAATCCTCGACTTCATTTTGCTCGCGTCGACTAACCGGCAAAATACCGGAAGTGGCGCATTTCACGGACGAGAATCCATAAAACACATTATTAGACTGTTTCCCAAGGCTGCATGATATATTAAACCCATTTAAAAATCATAATTAAGTATAATTGTGAATTCACAAATGCTACGATTTAATTAATTATATGCAATGCCCTTCTAATACAGTATATGCGCTTTAATTATTTACATGCATGTAGGTTAAGTACGTGCGTCACACAGCGGCTCCGTTCACAGTAGCAGGAACTGTTATCATTTACATGTGTGGAGCAAGGTTATTTTCGTAAACGAAAACTAAAACTAAGACTAAAACGATTGATGAA
>NW_015644664.1:206809-207041 GCF_001515625.1 Sinocyclocheilus rhinocerous | reverse complement strand
TATGCACAATCAGCTTGTAACACTCCAAAGAGAAAGGAAAACTTGAAATCGCATCATATGACCCCTTTAAAGCAGTGTTTCAGCACAGAGCTGCTTTGTTTACAGTGGTAACCAAGGAAATGCTGTATCTGGTGTTCCAGAAGCGCCTCCTGCTGTCAGAGAGTGAACCTGCGTCTCATTCAGAGCTTCTGCTGTTTGTTTCGTTCAGGCATGTAGTATAATTTCACAAAGC
>NW_015644664.1:203084-206730 GCF_001515625.1 Sinocyclocheilus rhinocerous | reverse complement strand
TTATATGTATATGAATTATATAACTAAAATTAAATAACTGTAATTACAGATTTAGGTTAAATAAAGATATCAGTCTTTATTTTTCTTCTTTTTAGGAAACAAATCAAAGAAAAAATTAACAAATTCTACTGTCCCTAATATTCTGTATGTTGCTCAAAAACAAAATATATTGTGTTCAGCGGAAACATTTTTTTTTTACCCAGTCAGTTAAAAATAACACATTTTAGAGCTGTAACGACAATACCATGATACCGTGATATTTTTGCTTAAGGTTATCATACCGTCAAAATCTCATACCAGCCCATGCCTACCTGCAGGTATTTAAAAAGTCTTAAATATCTTAAATTGTATAACAAACATCTTAATCATTTTAAGAGGTCTCAAATTTGGGCATACAGCCTAATATGCTTATTAAACTTCAAAAGCACTGTATATTTCAAAGTATGCAATCAATGAAAACTGCACATTATGTCAGTAGATTGATTATTATCGACTGTTGATGAAATATGATAATGTTTTCTTTATGGTGTTTATGTTGTAGATGGTTGTAAAGAGTGTGTATTTTATCTCCCTCTTTTTTTCTGAACAAGTAGCTAATAATAGTAAAGCATAGACATTTCAAAATAAAAGTCCCAGTGTATTTCAGGATTGTTCATAATGAAAAGTTTTTTTTGTTGTTGCTTTTTTTCCTGGTTAATATTGGTATTTTGGTAACTTTATCTAGCATTTTATTAAACATTAACTCTTGTAGTTTCTGTCTGGGCTGCCCTGTTATTTAACACATATTATTCAATATACAGATTTGACTAGTATTAGCACAAATCGAGTTACAATTGAATACAAGTACCTAACGCAAAACCATCAAGCAAGAAAAAAACTGACTATATACAGAGTTGTTAGATGTAAAAGGATATTTTTTTCTTTTATTGGAATTTTTGATCTAATTTTTGCAATCCCTGAACAAGTTACCGGCCAACTGGCGTCTAACGTTCTTTGCTTTGCAAAACCGATTTGTACTTTGCCGAGTGTTTGTTTTGAAGCCTGGTTGTAGCGCTCAACATTTCCATACTTATATTCTGGTCTCCACAGGAAGCTCTGCAGGATGAGATCAAAGCTCTGGAGGGCCGTGTGTCATCCATACAGGGGCTGCTTGGAGATTTGAAGGTTCAGTTATATGCCAAGTTTGGAAACAACATCAATCTAGAGGCAGATGAGAGCTGAGACCTCAAACATGTGGACTTGACCTCACAGACTGTCAGTCTCCAATAGGAAATGGCATTTCTACTCTGACAACAAGTTCTCGCCCTGTTTACTCTGATGTTTGTTGCATTTCACATGTCGTTATGTTTAGTGAATTGTTTGAGCTGTTGCATACAGGTGGTTTAAAGCATCCAGCAAGAGAATGAGAGGCACTGATGTAAAAATAAAAAAAGCTAAATATTTACATTGTTTCCATCTGTTTCAATTTTCTAATTAATTTTTTATTATCATTATTGGTGCAATTATGTAGGCTTAGCATAGTGGGTAAAGTTTTGAGCTGATAATGGGAAAGTTGCAACTTTCAGCTCATATCTAACCATTGTGCCCTTGAGCAAGACTTTTAACCTCAGAGGGAATAGCGTATTAAGTGTACTTTGAGTCGCTTTGGATAAAAGTGTCAGCTATAAGATTTGTTTAATGTTAGTTATTTAATGTTTATTTTAAAACTTAGACTATCATTCAAAAGTTTAAGGTCAGTTTTTGAAATAAATTAATACTTTTATTCAGCAAGAATGAATTAAGACTACGTCCACACGAAGCCAGAGCTTTCCCTATCCGATCTTTTTTTTCTCCTCGGCTCAAGAAATATCTGCGTCCACGAAACCGACACAAAACGATGTAGTATACATGCCAGACCAGTATGTGGTGCTGTAATTCTGCCACAGAGATACACTAAAAACGGAGAAGACGACTTGGACTATGCGCATAAACCTTGCGCGGTATACAAACGAACATGGAACAATACATTTGTTTCACCGCTGGAGCAGATGTAGACAAGAATGACTCCTAGGCGATTGAGGTGTTCTGTTGTTGGATGTGATAATGAACATAGCAGTCGTCATTTACTCCCGACATCTGAGCCGCTGAACTTGCAGTGGATTACATTTGTTTCTGAAGGGAATGCTCCCCCGATCTACATAAATGCGTCTATGTTTGCGCGAATCATTCATGATCCAGCCTCATCTACAGAAGAAGTGAGTATAATGTTTTGTAATGAATCTTTGCAAATCGCCTTTTCTAATAACGTGCTAATTAGCAAGTTTCACAATGAATGCGTCTAAAGTAAACAGTCTCTCTGAGCAGCTCCGAAGAGAGGGGCGGGGTCAGCAGAGCTCATTAACATTTAAAGGAAAATGCTACAAAAACGGCTTGATCTGAAAAGAACTGTCTTTGACGGTAAAAAAAGGTGTTTTTTACACTACCATTGAGAAATTTTAACCAAACTATGTTACAGACTTTTCATTAAGACCCCAAAGAATCATATCAACTTGTGGAAAATGGGCATCCTATGACCCCTTTAAGATCTCACATTAATCTGGATAAATTTTGAATATTTAATTTCAAAACACTCTCCATTCACAGTGGTATTTCCAAGCACCAAACAAAATCGGCATGCATTTATCGTCTAAAATGCACAGCAGAACAGTACATTTAAGATATATATATATATATATACAGTGGGTACGGAAAGTATTCAGACCCCCTTAAATTTTTCACTCTGTTATATTGCAGCCATTTGCTAAAATCATTTAAGTTAATTTTTTTCCCTCATTAATGTACACACAGCACCCCATATTGACAGAAAAACACAGAATTGTTGACATTTTTGCAGATTTATTAACATAGCTCATTAACATTTAAAGGAAAATGCTACAAAAACGGCTTGATCTGAAAAGAACTGTCTTTGACGGTAAAAAAAGGTGTTTTTTACACTACCATTGAGAAATTTTTACCAAACTATGTTACAGACTTTTCATTAAGACCCTAAAGAATCATATCAACTTGTGGAAAATGGGCATCCTATGACCCCTTTAATAAAAAGACAATCGTTCAGTGTTTGTTCATGTTGTTGTTACGTGACGTAGCGGTGTCTGACTAGGGGCGAGATGTGATGACATCATCGTTTCAGAAAATATACGGATTCGCTGTACACACGAAAACGCAAGGGCGTCGTTTTCAGATTTATCCACTCTGGGACCCGGTTTCAAAAAATATTGGTTTCACACTCCCAAAACTGGATCCATCTGGACGAAACGCCTATATCATACAAAATGTATGCGTATGCAGCTAAACGCGTCTCCGTGTGGACGGGGCCTTAATTGATCGAAAAAGTGACAGTAAAGACATTGATAATGTTACAAAATATTTCTATTTCAAATAAATGCTGTTCTTTTGAATTTTGTAAAAAAAAAAAAAAAATTTATCATGGTTTCCACAAAAACATGAAGCAGCACAAATGTTTTCAACATTGATAATAGAAATGTTTCTAAATCAGAATATTAGAATGATTTCTGAAGGATCATGTGACACTGAACAGATATAAATTACATTTTAAAATATATAAAAATTGAAAACAGATATTTAAACTGTACTAATTTCAACATAT
>NW_015644664.1:176365-202125 GCF_001515625.1 Sinocyclocheilus rhinocerous | reverse complement strand
TTTCAAATAAATGCTGTTCTTTTGAATTTTGTAAAAAAAAAAAAAAAATTTATCATGGTTTCCACAAAAACATGAAGCAGCACAAATGTTTTCAACATTGATAATAGAAATGTTTCTAAATCAGAATATTAGAATGATTTCTGAAGGATCATGTGACACTGAAGACTGGAGTAATGATGCTAAAAATTCAGCTTTGCATCACAAGAATAAATTACATTTGAAAATATATTCAAATAGAAATTGTAATTTTTTCCACAATGTTTACTGTATTTTTGATCAAATAAATGCAGCCTTGGTGAGCATAAGATAATTCTTCCAAAAATAATAAAAAATCTTACTGACCCCAAACTTTTTGAACAGTAATATATTTGAAATTAGTTTATATCTGAAATATTTGGATACATTCAGTGCAGTTTACAGATTATAATCCAAAGGAGGAAGCATTCAGGTTGAGTACTACAGTAGTGTTATGATAGATGTGCAAATAGTAGTTGTTTTTATTTGAATGTTTTAAGCTAAATGTTCGCATTTACACACAGGCCCCAGCCAGGATCGTGACCCCTGGTTTACAAGACCAGTGCTCTAACCACTGAGCTATGGAGCCAGCTAATACTCACTGCTCCTTTGGTTTCAATTTCAATTACAATGCTTCTCTAGACGTTTATGCAAATCACCAGCAATTTGCAAGATGCTTAAAGGCATAGTTCACCCAGAAATGAAAATTTGCTGAACGTTTACTCACCCTCAGGGCAGGCCATCCAAGATGCAGATGAGTTTGTTTATCATCAGAACAGATTTGGAGAAATGTAGCATTATATCACTTGCTCACCAATGGATCCTCTGCAGTGAATGGGTGCCGTCAGAATGAGAGTCCAAACAGCTGATAAAAACATCACCGTAATCCACACCACTCCAGTCCATCAGTGAACGCCTTAAAAGCTGCATGTTTGTAAAAAACAAATCCAACATTAAGTTGTTTTTTATATTCAGACCTTTGCTTCCATCTAAAATATCCTCTATCCGTAATATTGCTTTCTTCGTTGAAAAAGTCGTCTCGTCTGAATCAGGAGAGAAACAGGCAAAGATCAAGCACCGTTTACAAGCGAAAACAGTCTAAGAAAAAGTGGGTGGATTTTGGACAACGGGGGATGGAAGTTTTTACTGGAGGAAGCGTTATTATGGATTATGGAGTTGTGTGGATTATTTGTAGATTATTGTGATGTTTTTATCAGCTGTTTGTACTCTCATTCTGACGGCACCCATTCACTGCAGAGGATCAGGATTGCTGAGCAAGTGATGTAATGCTACATTTCTCCAAATCTGTTCTGAGGAAGAAACAAACTCATGCATCCTGGATGCCCTGAGGGTTTCAGCAAATTATAATTTTTGGTTAATCTAGTCCTTTAACCAACTCTTTTAAGTGTTTGAATGAGAAATTAATACCTTTATATAGTACAAAATATGGGCTGTAATTTGGGATGCAAATGGTCAGAGGTATTCAGAATTCAGAAGGTTTCCAAAAAGCCTGGATTTTATCTCAAAATCTGAGATGAATAACAATTTATTCATATGTTGTATTGATTTGCAGAAGGAAGCATTGGCTGGACTCTGTATTTTATATTTTAGTGTAAATACAAACAGCCGCATTGTGCATTAAAAAGCTGTGACCTTCATGCATTATTTGCACAAGATATCATCATATTTAATCACACAGTTTATTCTACTGAGCAGGTAGTATAATTATTACTCTGTAATTGCATCATGACAGCGTAAACACAGTCACTACATGGTGTCAGAAGCGTGCTAATTGGCCTAGAAGAAGTGAGTGCTGAATTCCAGCTGTTGTGATTTCATCTGCATAATCAAGCGCTGGTCTGGTCCTGCTGGAACAGCGGTGATTGTACTGGCCTAATTAAAGTGAGCGTTTGAGTGTGGCCTGCTCCAGCTAATAAAACAGCAGATAAATAAATGGAGTTAGAAGCTCTAGCGGCCGACCTCGGGAGAATCCAGATCTCAATGAACAAGTTCCTCTGCCCTGTGGGCACAAAGAGAAGCTCCGCCCACTCTCATCCTGAATCTGAGGAGATCAGGGATCTTATTTCCCACACAACTCTTCTTCCTTCTTCATTCTATCATGTCTTTCTTAATTTCTTTCCTTCTTGTGCTTCCCCCTTTTTTCACTCATGTCCATTCTTCCTTCATTTCCACTCTTCCTTCATTCTATTAATTTCTTTCATTTTTTGTTTCCTTTCTTCCTTCACTTACTTTCTTTTCTAAAAGCTTTTTTCCTTTCATCTTCCTTGATTTCCTTCCTTCCTTCTTTTCATGTTTCCTTTCTTCTTTCATGTTCTTCCTTTTTCCTTCATTTTCTTTCTTTCTGCTTTTATTTCCTTCATTTTTCACATCATCCTTCCTTCCTTCATTCTATTAATTTTTCATTTCTGCCTTCATTCTCTTCCTTTTCTTGTTTCCTTTCTTCCTTCATTCTGCTTTTATGTCCTTCCTTTTTCATCCATCCTTCCTTCTTTTCCTTTCTTTCTTCCTTCTTCCCTTCTTTCCTTCTATTAGTTTCATTTCTTCCTTCATTCTGCTTTTATTTCCTTCCTTTTTCATCCATCCGTCCTTCTTTTTCTTTCTTCCTTCTTTCCTTCCTTCCTTCCTTCCTTCTATTAGTTTCCTTTCTTCCTTCATTCTGCTTTTATTTCCTTCCTTTTTCATCCATCCTTCCTTCTTTTCCTTTCTTCCTTCCTTCTTCCCTTCCTTCCTTCTACTAGTTTCCATTCTTCCTTCATTCTGCTTTTATTTCCTTCCTTTTTCATCCATCCTTCCTTCTTTTCCTTTCTTCCGTCCTTCTTCCCTTCCTTCCATTAGTTTCCTTTCTTCCTTCATTCTGCTTTTATTTCCTTCCTTTTTCATCCATCCTTCCTTCTTTTCCTTCCTTTCTTTCTTCCTTCTTTCCTTCTTCCCTTCTTTCCTTCCTTCCTTCTATTAGTTTCCTTTTTTCCTTCATCCTGCTTTTATGTCCTTCCTTTTTCATCCATCCTTCCTTCTTTTCCTTCCTTCCTTCTTCCCTTCCTTCCTTCCATTAGTTTCCTTTCTTCCTTCATTCTGCTTTTATTTCCTTCCTTTTTCATCCATCCTTCATTTCCTTCCTTCCATTAGTTTCCTTTCTTCCTTCATTCTGCTTTTATTTCCTTCCTTTTTCATCCATCCTTCATTTCCTTCCTTCCATTAGTTTCCTTTCTTCCTTCATTCTGCTTTTATTTCCTTCCTTTTTCATCCATCCTTCATTTCCTTCCTTCCATTAGTTTCCTTTCTTCCTTCATTCTGCTTTTATTTCCTTCCTTTTTCATCCATCCTTCATTTCCTTCCTTCCATTAGTTTCCTTTCTTCCTTCATTCTGCTTTTATTTCCTTCCTTTTTCATTTATCCTTCATTTCCTTTCTTTCTTCCTTCTTTCCTTCTTCCCTTCTTTTTTCCTTCATTCTATTAGTTTCCTTTCTTTCTTCATTCTGCTTTTATTTCCTTCCTTTTTTCCTGTCCACTATTCCTTTGTCTACATTTCCTCTCTACCTTCTTTTTCTTCATCTTGTTTCTTTCTTCCTTAATTTGTTTGTTTGTTTTTCTTTCTTTCTTGTTTTCGTCATATCCTTCCATCCTTATCTTTTTCATCCCCTTTCCTCCCTTCTTCCTTCTCCTATTCGTTTTCTTCCTTTCTACTTTCGTTACCTTCTCTTTTCTTTCTTGACCCTACTTTCCCTCTTGCATCCTGTCTTTAATCATTATTCTTGAGTGCTTGTTATGCATGTGTTGGTTTCAGTAAACACTCGGTGAGGTTACCAGGCACTGAGCTGTTGTTATGAGTATCAGTGCTTAAGTGATAAAGTCATCTCAGTAAATTACACCTTATGAGCCTTTCGCACTTCAGATCAACTGTGTTTAACTCAAGAGTGTTACTTGTTTGAGCGACTAGACTTTTTTTTTTTTTTTTGCTATTTAGATATGAGAGATATGAACTAGATATTTATATTTTTTGGTGGGTCAAATCTCTTCTTCAATTTAAATCTACTGTATTTTGGAAATGTATTGCCCATTTTAGCATCTACTGTACCAGGTGAAGCTATGCTCCAAAATTTAACACCTAAACTCTGTTGGAAATCTAAAACCATGAACCAATGTTTTGGTTCTTCATTTAATGCTTTATTGCAGAATAGTTCACCCAAAAATGAAAATTAGCTAAACGTTTACCCTCATGGAGATGAGTTTGTTTCTTCATCAGATTTGGAGAAATGTAGCATTACATCACTTGCTCACCAGTGGATCCTCTGCAGTGAATGGGTGCCGTCAGAATGAGAGTCCAAACAGCTGATAAAAACATCACAATAATCCACAAGTGATCCACAGTCCATCAATTAACATCTTGTGAAGTAAAAAACAAAACAAAACTGCGTGTTTGTAAGAAACAAATTGATAATTACCACGTTTTTACATTCAAACCATTGCAAGTCTGCATAAGGAGAGAAATATGCACAGATCAAAGACTGTATACAAGCAAAAACAGTCAAATATGTCGGTGGATTTTGATGTGAGAGAACAACAGAAGATGGACCTTTTCACTAGAGGAAGCATCATTATGGATATTTGTACTTTGGCCCAATTTGAGGATTATTGTGATGTTTTCATCAGCAGTTCGGACTCTCATTCTGACGGCACCCATTCATTGCAGAGGATCCACTGGTGAGCAAGTGATGTAACGCTACATTTCTCCAAATCTGATCCAATGAAGAAGCAAACTCATCTACATCTTGAATGGCCTGAGGGTGAGTAAATATTAATTTTTGGATGAACTATTCCTTTAAGGTGACTCAACCGCTTTAGAAATCCAAATATGCGAAGTCCACATCAATTATGCAATTTGATGCCAACTGTGACATCAGTACTTAAGAATTAGTATTTACAAATTCTGCTGTAAGGTATGATCCATAGTTATGATCTACGGTTTGCAATGCACTTCTCCAATCTTTCCACTAGGGGTCTCTGTTTCTCAAGTAATTCCATTCTAGGCGGATTAATTTTAGACGCTTCCACCTGATGTTCACACCAGATCGTCTGTGGGGGTTACACCGAAAGGTCACCACCAGCAAATCAAGGTTTCTGATTGAATCTCTCATTCTAACAAGCCGCTGGAACGTGTCTTGTTTATTCATTTTGATCACCGTGCAGCGTTATTTCCCACAAACAGATGGCAAACACATGGTGCGCTGTGCCGCCCGTGGGGGAACAACCACAAATCTGTCTCCTAGTACTCTTTCCTTTCCTCTGAGGGGTTCATAGTCATTGCTCAATATCTCCCTCGAGCGCTATAAAGCATAAAACTGCACAGAGGCGTATCACACTTGCTCCTTTTTGTGTCAGAGGTAATCTCATTGCCAAGGAACAAACATCACTAATTTTTAATGCTTTTTTATGCTGCATGCTGCTACTTGTGGATTATTTAGGAGTATGAGAATCCCTGGTCTGAAATTGCTGTGCTTTCCTAGTGTTGCCTTCAATCCAAGTGGACTGTCTAGTATCTGGATAGATTATATTGCCCATTTTGAAATATGAAACAGACATTTTCCAATTCTTTTTAAATCCAGACGCTCAGGTGTAGGAAGTATTTTGTGGAAGATATACTGCAGCAATCCATCTCGAAGCCCAAATCTAGCGCTCTGATTTTTCTGCAATGCGGATGTATCAGTAGACAGCTAATTGACTTCTAAGCAAATAAAATGCACCAATGAGCCAAAGTTCACACAAACACATGATAATAACCTGTTCAGCAAATGTTTGCAGTGTAGAACACATTACACCATCTTCTGTGTTGATAATTGTACACCTGTCTAACAAATGCTGATGTTGCACTGCTTTGTTTATCCTCTGCAATTTAGCAGCGAAGAGGCGTTTTTTTATAAAGAATCATCAAAACATTTGCAGAGTAAACCGCTGTTTTGTTTCTAGTAGGATATCAAGTACAAACCCAGCTTACACTCTAAAAAATGCTGGGTTAAATACAACCCAGTGCTGGGTAAAATAGGGACAAACCGAGAAATTGGGTTGTTTTGACCCAGCGGTTGGGTTACTACCCAGAAGGTTGGGTTAAACATTTAACCCAACTGCTGGGTCAAAACAACCCAATTGCTGGGTTTGTCCCTATTTTACCCAGCACTGGGTTGTATTTAACCCAGCATTTTTTAGAGTGTACTAAAATATGTTCTAAGAATGTTTTACTAATGTTCAAAATGTCAACTTTTAAATGTTTTAAAAACATTATTTTCTTGGTTATACGAGGAACATTACATTTGATCGTTTTGCAAACATTATGGGAAAATTGGTTTTGAATGTTCCCTGAATGTTTTGAAACAAGTAGTAACATTTAGAAAATGTTAGTTGAATGTCCTAACTAAAACATTTTAGAAGAAAAAATCATGCACAATGTACTGTATAAATGTTTTTGTGCTAATGTTTTGAGAATGTTACTAAGGTCCAGATCAGGATTGAAGAGACTTTCAACCAGCATAACAAAAAATGTTTCTGAAGACAATCACCTATTGCACCTTTAACATGAACATTTTAAAAAGGCTGTATTATTAATGCCAGGCCAGTAGTTGGCAATGTCGCTTTGTAAAGAAACACTACATGCCTGCGCACATACACATTCCTATAGACTGAACACATAATATGTATGTGCATGACATGAAATTTGCATTTTTGTACTTTACACTGAGCTGATAACGGTATTGTTTTCAAAAACTAGCATTTTGAAACCGGTTTTCAAAATGTTGCATTTTCTGGTTGCCAAAAAATGCATTAAAAGTTTTCAGTTTTTTGTTGAAAACGGTGTCACGTAAACACCCCTTAAGATATGAACGTTATAATGAATAGTTAAAAGTAGGGTAAGCAATTTCAGAGAGGCTAGCAATAGCAAGCTAGTTTTGAAAGCATAAGATCCCACCATCCCTGCAAAGCACTCTCCAAAGCCACGCCTCCTCCAAACACATGACACAGGCAGACCAAAGGCTAACCTGCAACACAATGAGAAACGGCATTGATGGAGGATTGAATACAACGCTGTCAGATTACTCATGTCTCATTTACCGGTGAGAAAACATTACAGTACAAAGCGCATAATATTATAATAATAGTGCTCGCTCGGTCTACAATAGCGTAATGAAACGCGTCGATGACGAATCATGCTGCGCAAAAAGGGTGCGCGGAGGTATGCAAATACATACATTGACAGGCAGGCAGGGCAGCCTATCATAATCCTCGGATCGAGGGATATGATTGGACGAACATTTTATGACCCTATAACTTAGCAATTGCTATCAGGATTGAAGAGACTTTCAACCAGCATAACAAAAAATGTTTTTGAACTCTGCCTTTAATGAATTTAAACTGATGCTAAAGACAAAAAATCCTTTGTTCAATGAACTTAATTCAGGAAACCTTTTCCACACAATTAGATTAGGTCTGTCCAACAAGAATAATACAAGGTTATTTTTTGTTAAACCAACTGTGTAGATTTAATTAAAAGTGACAGTAAAGACATTTATAATGTAACAAAATAACATAAGAATGATAATCAGAAATGTTTATTGAGCAGCAAATCAGCATATTAGAATGATTTCTGAAGGATCATGTGACACTGAAGCCTGGAGTAATGATGCTGAAAATTCAGCTTTGCATCATAAGAATAAACTATATTTTACAATATGTTCAATTAGAAATCAGTTATTTTGATTGTAATAATATTTGACAATATTACTGTATTTTTGATTAAATAAATGCAGCCTTGGTGAGCAGAAGAGACTTCTTTCAAAAACATTTAAAAAACTTTTGAACTTTAACTAGAACCATATTCAGTTTTTGGACACGGCATCACAGTATGTTAAGGGGCGTAACATTTCCGTCACACGCTTGAGGTATTCGGCCAATCACAACGCACTGGATAGCTGGCCAATCAGAGCACACCTCGCTTTTCAGACCGATGAGCTTTGTAAAAATTGACGCGTTTCAGAAAGGCGGTGCATAGAGGAGAAACAATAATGTACAGTATGTGGAAAATGTGTTTTTTTTTACTTTAAACCGCATAAACACATTTCATTACACCAAATACACCAAATAATGTTCTTTTTTAGCAACATCATATGGCCCCTTTAAATTGACTTTTTTGGACTATTTTCCTATTGAATTTGACATCGCTCAAAGTTCAAAGGCCAGCTATCTGTTAGCAAAAACCTATTTTTTAGTACTTTCCCATCACCAGAGAACTATATACTTTTAAGTATGTAGTGTATGTAGTATCAGTGTGTGACTTGACACAGCCACTTGATATTTTCAGACAGGTGTGCAGCATGGTTCAACTGTAAGATGACGTTTCTCTGCATCTAGCGCATTCAAACTGACAGCGCCGAATGCGTTCGCAAAACAACAAATCCAACATCCTCCGCGCACACGATGGAAAACAAGACCCTTCACTTGACAGCCTAGAAGAGATTATGACAGCCTGACATGTACGGGAGCGCCGGGGGATTTGGACCTGTTAGCTAATTTTCATAAACCTTGGCCCACTGCTGGATGTGGCATGGAAAAGAGCTCAGGGACGCGTGATACGACGCGCAGCGTGGGCCATGTAAGAGAACTCATTGAGGATTCACCGTGAAAGAGACGCTTCATTGGTCCAGATGGACTTGCAATGAGGAAGCAATCACTGGCAGGGACTCGGAGATGAATTCATTTGCCAATAATTACATTTCAATCACTGAGGCTTGGGACGCTCTGCTAGGATGTTGAGGGCTTGCTGAATGAAGTCATATTAATGTGTGTTTGAACTTTGCAGGGAACAAACTCTTTGAAACAGAGTTTCAAAGCCATGCCTGTCATTATTGCCAGTCTGTCATTGCCTTTGGGAGAGGGAGTGTTGTTTTAAAGGGATAGTTCATCCTATTAAATTAAACTTCTGTCATTATTTACTCACCCTGGTGTTTATCTAAACCTGTGTGACTTTCTTTCTTCTGTATATCAGGAATGGAGGATGAATATACCGCTCATTTTTTCCATATATTGAAATTCATAAGAGAACAAAGGCTGTCAAGCTCTAAAAAATAAAGTGAAAACACCATGAAAACGAGTTTGGTTCAACAAAAGAGTGAATAAAAGATGACAGAATTTCCATTTTTTTGGGTAAACGGTTTCTTTAAATGAAAAAACAACGTTTTTTTTTTTTCATACTCTGGTGGATCTTTAAAATCATTTGATACCCATCTTTTTTAAGGTTGGCCATATTTCCTATACGCAATTTCCCCTGACATTTTTCATCCAATATTCTCTATGATTTGGTCAGATAATCTTCAGACCTTGGCAGTCAAAAATTTTAATATTCCAAACTGTTTTCCTGAAACATTTTCCACTATGAAAATGACAAAACACCACGAAAATGAGTTTGGATCAACATAAGAGTGAGTAAAAGATGACCATTTTCATTTTTGGGTTCAATTCAACTGTTTCTTTAAATGTACAAACAATATGCATTTGATGATTTTGTCACACTCTGGTGGATCTTTAAAATGATTTACTTTCATCTTTTTTTAAGATCGTCCATGTTTCTTATATGTGCCATTGTGTTAGATTTTTTTTCCTTAAAATTTAAAGATTTTTTATATTCCGAACCATTTTCCTTAAACATTTTCCACTACAATATATATATATACAGTATAGTAACAGTTATGAACTCTTTTGTTGTGTTCTCACTTTATTTAGTCATCTGGTCTGTTTAGTTCTTCTGTGTCCTCATTTAGTTCATTGATTCATTAGTGCTCATCAGTTATTCCCATCACCTGTTTGTCATCAGCTGCTTTTCTGTAATGGAAAATGTTTCAGGAAAACGGTTTGGAATATATATATATATATATATATATATAAAAAAATAGAGATAAGATTTATTCTAGCTTCATGGGTTATTTTCTTATAAACACTTGAATGTGGGCAATTTTCATAAAAAAAACTATTATAATAGTAATTTTGCATATGCATCTGCCGAAACAATCTCTTGATCCTGCTTCTTCTTTCTGTGTTTTATCCAGAAATTCAACACTCTTTCAGAAGATGCGTAATAGTGCCTCCAACTGTACAACAGTGAAAACACGGAAAGCTGGAAAATTCCATCAATGGTGGGGAAAGAGTTAAATGTATAAACAACATTTTATGTATTGTACATTTTTGTCATATTCTGGTGGCTCGGTCTTCCCTCATCACTGAAGCGACACACTGATCATTGTTTTGGGATTGGACCGCATCCATTTGCAAGCTCCACCAGCCCTCTCTCTCTCTTTCAAGGGCACATATCCAAACAGTTTCTGATTACAAAATCACTGATCATTTTGCTGCCGCCCTGCATTTGATTCATTCTCAGCATAACATTACAGGCACCGGCTTCCACTCGGTAAACCCATCCAGTCACGTCACGTGCCCACTTCTCAACAAACAGAGAGTTTTCTGTGTGCCAGCATCAAATTATGAGGAACACTGAATCCAGATGCACTGAGCATTGATTAGCAACTTTATAATCAAATCAAGTTTTTTGTTCTAAAGCACTGAAATTTTGAGTCTAAAGCAGCCCAAAGAACAGTACTGTAAAAGTTTTGGTGATACTTTCCAACAAGGATCAATGCATTAAAATGAGTTATTGCATTAGGTACCATGAACCAAGCAATACTTTACAGCATTACAGCAGATTTTAGATTGAGATAATACAGGTGCATCTCAATAAATTAGAATGTCGTGGAAAAGTTAATTTATTTCAGTAATTCAACTCAAATTGTGAAACTCGTGTATTAAATAAATTCAATGCACACAGACTGAAGTAGTTTAAGTCTTTGGTTCTTTTAATTGTGATGATTTTGGCTCACATTTAACAAAAACCCACCAATTCACTATCTCAACAAATTAGAATACTTCATAAGACCAATAAAAAAAAAACATTTTTAGTGAATTGTTGAAATCATTCTAATATGCTGATTTATTATTAGAATTATCAACAGTTGTGCAGCCAAATATTTTTAAGTTACGCCTTCTTTCTTTGCGTGAATATTTGGGCGGCGTTATGCAAATCTTCCCACATGGTGACGTAGACATGTGGGGGTGTGTTAGAACGAGCTGTTTTAGGTAGGCGTGGCTGACTCAACTTTTATAAAGAATATCTCTTTGGATTTGAGACTTTAGTCTTTGCAACTTTACAGATCTTCTTTATGCACCAAGAGCTTGTAACGCTCCAAATGGAAAGGAAAAATTGAAATTGCATCATATGACCCCTTTAAATGCTCTAGCGTGATTTCAAGGGTCTTCTTTCGTGATTTCGTGCTTTAGCGTGTATTCAATTTTCTCAAAATTTTTATCAGATAATCTTCAGGCCATGGCAGTCAAAAATTCTGAAAAGATTTTTAATATTCCAAATTGCTTTCCTTAAATGCACAAATGAAGTTGACATTTGAAAAATTTTGAAAAATGAAAAATATTAAGAGTATAATATTTGAATGAATTAAAAATGAAAATGAAAAATATTAAGAGTAATGAAAAATATTATGAGTAATACACTAGTCATGACATATTTTTGTAGACCAACCCAGTTTTCCACTGGCTTTTGGATTATTGCAGAAAATAAGCTTGGTTACCAACAATACTTGGATGAGCTTGGATATTGTTATGGTTTATCATGATAATCTTCACTAATTAAACACAACTTACATGAATTTTGAAGATTAAATACAATCGCTAAAAGTAAAAAGAAACTATACGATCACATGACTTCAACATCACCACCATTAAGCCAAAAACAACAAGTTTGCTCTCTTTTAATCTGCCTCATTTTAATGCAGTGTTCAAGATCACTGTGAATGTGAAAGGGCCCATAATTACTGTTTAGAGCTATATTTTATACAACATCCATTTCCAGAGCTTCAGAAGAATACCAAACAACCTGAGCTGCTGTTCGCATTCATTTTCTAGCTGTATACTGTTTCTGTATGTCAACAGATTCCTGTGTTTATTCCTATTTTAATTTCTCTCGAGAAAGTTGATACGTAAATAACACGTAACTGAGAAGTCTACTATAAGTAAGAATTATTTTAGTATGAAGATGCCCAAACCAGCGCACTCTGGCCAAAGTTGGCCTGTGATGACCTTTCATTTTTTAATTATAATTATAGTTGGATATAATGCAACATTTACTCTTGGCCCACGGCCATCAGTATTTTTTATTTTTTTGTGTGTGCAGATTTGTGTAAAAAAGATTTTTGCATTATTTTAGTATTTATTAATGCTTTTAATTAGCCTTTTTTATTTTTTGTGTTTTTGTCTTTTTTATTAGTTTGTTGGGGTTGTTTTCTATTTAGCTATATTTTTATGTCAGTTTTAGTTTTTGTAATTTTAGTACTTGAACATATTTTATTTCTGTTAATGTTTTTCATCTAATTTTTATATTTGAGCTTTATTTCAGTGAATGAAAATTATTTGAATAATTTTAGTATTATTTATATACTATTATAATATTTATTAATACTTTGAATTAGCTTTTTAGTTTTCATTTTAAGTTTTTTCAGTACTTTTTCATTTTTATTAGTTTTTGCGGTTTTTTCTATTTTGCTATATTTCTAGTTATAAGTTCTAGTAATTTTTGTAGCCTACTTAAACTTAGGCCTAACTGAAATAAAGTTTTTCATCTAATGTTTACATTTTATTTCAGTGAATGAAAATTATTTGAATAATTTTAGTATTTATTATAATATTTATTAATACTTTGAAACTTAAAATGAAAACTAAAAATAAAAAGCTAATTCAGTAATTTTAATGTGCTTTTTCATTTTTATTCGTTTTTGAGTTTTTTCTATTTTGCTATATTTCTAGTTATAAGTTCTAGTCATTTTAGTAGCCTACTTAAACTTAGGCCTAACTGAAATAAAGTTTTTCATCTAATGTTTACATTTTATTTCAGTGAATGTAAATATTTTTTAATAATTTTAGTTTTAGTTAACAATAACAACGCTGCTATGAATGAGATCCCTACACCAGTAAAGGCTAACAGGTCCATGCTAACCAGACAAAATTAGACCCTTTGTGCTCGACTAGGTCTGATATCACACTTGGCTTTCACGCTGGATTTGAGATGAGGGTTTTCCTCTCACCTCATCCTCCGGTGATGACTCAAAGGCGCCTCCTGATGCCGCGGTCCGGCTTACGTGAGCGAGGAAGCAAATGCGTTTTGAGAACATCCGCGGCAGGTAATCAATCAAAGTTCCTCTTTGTATCAGTCATCCATTGCTATTAGAAATGAGCTAAACTGATTAGAGGGGAAGCACAGAGAACTTTTATCATCTGTCTCTCCGTTCTTTCCCATCTGCAGTGCTCTGAGACAAAGCACTATTGGGTGTGAGGGATAAAACATTAATCTTCTTTTAGTAAGTGAGGTAACTGCTTTATTCCCGTGAGCCGGCCAGAGGCTGCCTGGGCGACTGCTTCCTCCAAATATGTTTTCTGCTCACTTATGGTCTTATACTGTGGGGCACAATCTTCATATATTAGTGTATTACAGATGTATGTGGAGTGTGTTTAGTTTCTCAGTAACAGGCCTTGTGGCAAAAGTGCCACCAAAATGAACAAAAAATGCCCCCAAAATCAAGACTAAGGGGCAAAAATTGCCCCTGCACAATCAAATCAATTACAGCGGTCGCGATTAATCTAGCTTGCGCCAGCACAGAAGCAGCTCCGGGAGGATGACGTATAAGTTCAGCGTTGCGCATGCGCCGGTGAGTCTCGTGAAAACCAACGTTTGTTAACAGGATCAAAGGAAGCAAAGTTTCCTTACTTTAGCAAAGGAAAACCAGTCTCCTCTTGGCTTATATCGAAATCATCCGATACTCTTCTTTACAAATCCTCGTTTTGAACTTCTAATTCTTGACCGTTGTTTTGTTTTGATCTCTCCCCTGCATTTCCGCGTGCGTCACTTTTGACGCATGCCAAAGCCGACCTCATACGTCATCCGCCCTGAACTGCTTCCAGTGTACAACAGTGAGCGCAAGCTAGATTAAATTGATTATTACATTTTGAATATGGATATTTTTCTTACAAAAACGCATCGATTCGCTACAGGAGGCCTTTGTTCACCCCCCGGAGCCGTGTGAGACGCTTTTTTTATGGATGGGCGCTTTTTATTTAACTTCTTTTGGACTGATGCATGCAACACCCGCTGACTGCAATGATAGATCTTGAAAGATCAAAGACAATTTTTAATATAACTCTGACTGGATTCGTCTGAAAGAGGAAAGTCATATACACCTAGGATGCCTCGGGGGTGAGTAAAACGCAGCCTAATTTTCATTTTTGGGTGAACTAACCCTTTAACAATAAAACCCTAAATCACCTGGAAAAATGATGACTTGCATTTTTACAGCTCAAATAATACACAGGTTTTAACAGAAGAATGCATTTAAGTGTTTATGAAATTATAAGCTTCACATTTCTGCCTGTAACTCTTGAAAAAAAAAATGGCCCTATTCACTTCCATTGTAAAGTTGAGACTAAAATCGATCAAAAAGATGCCACAGAAATATGCCACAAATGCAGTTGACTGAACTCATTTGCACACACAACCAAATTTGTATCAAAACTGCATCTGATGCTCAGGACACTGACAAATTTGTCCCAGACATTTCTGTATATCTAGTATTTATGTCCCTCGAGTGAAAGGCAGGGGGGTTACAACGAGTACAGTACTTAGAAATGGACAGATGTTTCATGATAGATGGATGTCATTAAGGGCCCCTTTGCACTTGGCATTAATTTTTAATTCACATCTGGAAATTCTTTAGCTGGATTGCATTTATACCTTAAACCCCAACCCATCTACACGGTGTGATGGATCTTATTTACCCGTGCAAAAATCACATTCAATTTTATTTATAAATTTTTTTAAATATTTTATAAGTTATTCTATTTATATATATTTTTTTTTTCAAATGTGTTTACATTTTTTGTTTATTTATTAAAATTGTATTTAAAATTTTCAAATTTTGTATATTTTAAGTCTCATTTTTATTTTTGATTACTGTTAATTTGATTATATTTTCAAGCACTATGTAAGACTTTTGCAATCAGCTTGTTTAAATGATTACTTAAAGGTCCCCTGAAATGCTTAGAAACATGCAGCGTTACTCTGTGTTGATAATTCTGTGGACAAGTGACCGATTTCAGCCGCGGCTTCAGCGGCTATTTTATAGTGCAGGGGGCGGGCGCTTCGGATTCTAGAGAGCATTCGATTGGACAGAAAGTTTGATGAGAAGCTGAAGTACGATGTGACGTCAAAAAAATCGTTGAGCCGTTTTGGCAGAAGTGACGAACTGCAAGCTTAGAATGCTTATATCTTCTAAATGCGCATTTTGTCAGTTTTAGAGCACAATGCTTTATAGATAACCTTAAGACTAACTTATTGATACTAACACCCAAAAAAAACTTTAATTTTGATTTCATGGGGACTTTAAATGCATTCTGGTGATTTCCCCCCCCCCCCAAATGAATCAGTGATCCAATCACTGATTCATTTGCTTTTAACGTAGCCAAGTGCTTTCCATCTGTAATTGCATCACTGCAAACGCATGTTCATGTCAGGCGTAAAAGGTGGCCTCTGTTTTCTTTGTTCTGTCTCGTGAAAAGCAGCATTACTCCTTCCAACAAACACACAATCCCGCAGTCAGTTGTTGTCCAGAAGATGCCCACTGTGAGAAGGTTGACTTGTTTGTAACCCCAATATCCCTGAGCATCTGATGGTCGTCTGTAACATCTGCTGTCTCATTTGCCATTCTAATTCAAATCCCAGCGCGGCAGGAATCGGGAGAGAGCGCTCTAATTGACTCAAATTGCAACATACTTTTTCAAGAGTTGTTTTCAGAAATATTTACGGTCACATCTCACAGAGGTCATTGGTCAGGGACACATACTGACAAAGAGTTTAACTAATATTCATAGTTTTATTTAATTTCATACCCAGAGAAATTTAAAGGCACAGTTCACCCAAAAATGAAAATTCATTCATCATTTCTTCACTCTCATCTTGTTTTAAACCTGAATTACTTTTTCTTTTGTAGAACAGAAGAAATCATTAAAAAAAATTCAATAACAATAAATGTGAACCAGCATTTTTAAGCTTCAAAAAGGATGCAAAAAGTTCCATAAAAATAGTTCATATGAATTTTGAGCTTTGTGTGATAAACAAACCTAAATGATGAATAAAATGAATAAGAGTTGATTTCGAGAATCAAATCAGTCCAAATTGTGAATGAATCAATCAGACTGGCTTTGTGAACTGGATCAATTGATTCACCAAAAAGATTCAACTCAAAAGAATAATTCTTCTAATAACAACAAATGTGGATCAGAGTTTTTAAATCTTCAAAAATGTTTTTGCACTATATTCATAGCTTTGTATGTGAAACAGACCAAAACCACTAAGGGCCAGTTTGACTAAACAGGGCAAATTAGCGCGAGAGCGCAATTACAAAACAGCACCGATGGGAGGGGAAATTTCTGCGGGTGATTTACTAACAACGCGCAAAATAAAGAACACAGACGCAACATCTCATTTACATATCGACCAACGCAATATACCAAGTGCAGCGCAAATTAGCGTAGTCACAAATAAAGAATAAAGAAATAAAGAAGCCGCAGTACATTGAAAAGAACTGGAGGCTAAAAAAGGAAGGTTTGCTTGAAGTTTTGATAGACTGATAGCAGCAACAATTGCAGCCATTTCAAGCACAAAACAGTTTAAGACATGCTTTTTTTGGGGCGTTAAATAATGGCGCAAATGCCAGTAATTTGAAGAGTGCAAACGCGTTGCGTGATTCATTTGAATACTCTCCTCCCATAACTTTTGCGTCTGAAAGGGAAGCTCCTACAAATGCATATTCAATAAGGTCAGGCGCAAAAAATAATAAGTGCCCACGCCTTTTCAGCGCTAATTCTTCACTGCGTGTCTTTAGTAAAACCTGACAGTACTATTTTAACGCCAAAAGACGTTTGCGCCTTCTCTGTGCGTGTTTAATAAAACCTGACAGTACTATTTTAACGCCAAAAGACGTTTGCGCTGGCGCAAGCTGTTAGTAAAACTGGCCCAAAAAAAACATATCAAATTTCTCAAGAATTGATTTTGAGAATCAGATCAGTTCGATTTGTGAATGAATCATTCCGACTGGATTTGTGAACTGGATCAATCAATTTACTGAAAATATTCGACTCAAAAGAATGATTCACAAATCTGAGAAATTTTGAATAGTCCCTAAAAATTCATTAAAATAGTTCATGACTTTTGCGCTATATTCCATGTATTTTGAAGTAGCTTTTTTTGTGCAAAACAGACCAACATCACTGAAATTCACTAATAATCAGATGAGTAAGAATTGATTTTGAGAATCAGATCGGGGGTGCATTTCCGAAAAGCATCGTTAGCGAACTATGATCGCAAGTTCCATTGAACTGGTATTGGTAATGTTGGAACTTGCGACCATAGTAGCTTTTGGGAAACGCACCCCAGTTTGATTTGTGAACAAATCATTCAAACTGGCTGGTAAACTGGCTCAATTGATTAATTGAAAAGATTTGACTCAAAAGATTGATTAATTCACAAATTGGGCATCGCAACGAATCGCAACAATGTATTTTGGGGTAACACTTTACATTAAGAATGCTGCATCATGAATAAAATCAGGAATCTGGTTTTGAGTGAAATAAGTATTAATAAATATATTTGTTAAACATTTATAACATGTGAGTTTAAAATGGCTCACTATTTGGCAGGTATTGCATTAAAGTCACCTTTTATGATGCATGATTTGGTTGATTGGTATGATTTATAATGCATTTGAGTTATTAGTCATTTATTAACACCTTTATAAACCCTTTACAAAGGGAATCTTAATGTAAAGTGTTACCTATTTTTGTATCACTAAAAGTAAAAAGCAAAATGTAAGCCAACTACACCAAAAAACTTCAAAAAACCCTTTGAAAACGATGGAAATGGAAGTGCTAAAATGCACTCATTTTTGTTGTTTCTTCTGTCATTTTTAAAGCCCTCATCCACCTTCACTTTCATTTTAAAGAGCAGCCAGGATATTTTTAAAGAATTCACTTTTTGTCGTTCACTGAAAGTTTGTAACGACTCGAGAGCGGGTAAATAAAGTCAAAAGTTTCATTTTTAGACAAACTATTCCTGTAATGCCAAATTTATTGAATCATTTCCATGAAATGGTGCCGTATAATTTAGTGAATCTATTTGAAACTCGGCTTCCTCTACTTCTGCTCACTTCTGCATGGCCGACAGACTTTAATGGAAAAACAAATGACTTGCACGGAGAGAAAAGTCTGCATCTCCCTAAAGTCTTCGCCGGTAATACATTTCCGACTTGATTAGAGGTAAAAGCTTGGAAGTTCTTTCGTTTCTGCTGATATACTTGATAAGGGAATGAAATGAAAGGCCATTTCTACTTGCAACTGAAAGGTGCATTTCAAAGAGTCTGCTATGTCTTTGTGTATTACCTTATTATTAAGAATTAAATTTGTCTTCAGAAACGAACTTCTGTGCAAACTATGCCAGTCTGAAGAAGTCATGACATATGCATGCAACGGCCATAACAAATACCAAAGTGCTCCTCTTAAACCTCTACAAAAAAAGTCTAAACAGTATTAGATTTGTAGCTGTTGTTCACGGAATGCAAAGTACAGGTTTTGTTTGTATGATGTACCAGGGCTTTAAAAGCATGCTGTGCCATTTAGAAATGGATCCAGCGAGGGTAAAGCAAACATATGAATAGGCACGGTTTTGACCCGGCCTCTGTTTGTTAGTCTCCGTGCGTCGCACCTCTTATAGACCTGGCTGACAATAGTTGTGGGTGGTAATGTGAGTTTCTGAGAGCTGTTGTCAACATTGGTAAAGCGTGTCATAAAAAGGCTGACGCGGGCCTCCCATTGAGTGTGTTTAAAAGTGAGAAGGTAGTTAGAGCCAAGCATCATTTCTCATTTAACAGTGAAAGCCTTTCGCTAAACGCAGCTTGAACTAAATATTCCAGACCTAATTCCCTCCAGTGAAACATGTTCATAATTCATTTCGGAGATGCGATTGTTTTGTTTTCTTTCAAAGAGATCTACTCACTAAAAGTTTGTATTGATTATTCATTCTCAGTGCATAATACCTGTTCTGGGTCATTAGGGAACTGAGGGAAAATTATGAAACTAGGAAATTATTTGGAAACAATTTCAGGGTCTGCATAGATCAGGAGTTTGTAAATTAGCATTCGCTGCCAGTGTCAGGCACAGTGTCAAGACTTCATTACAGTCACTGCTGAATAGTTTATGCAGAACATAATATACAGTATATTCATGCATGATGTAAATCAAATATGCATATTCATAATCATGTGTATGCTTCAGGTGACAACTAAACAACCAGAAAAGACATCTTTTGAGTAATTGTACTTCATTATAATTTTTAAAGACCCTCATTAAAGTTTTGGCTTGTAGTTCAATGTGTTTTAGTTCTATGATATATTGTGCACCTAAACACTGACAAATTCCCTTTATGCATATACAAATTATAGTATTTTTCTTCTGGGAAAACTGACTAAAAGCAATTTAATTTATTTTTGCTTTTTGAAAGTTTTGGCTGTATTAATGCAAACAGCAATTATTTTTGTTTGTTTGTTTGTTTGTATGTGAAAAAATGTGTTTCTATTGGAATTTTAATATTTGACCCTCATTTCCTTTCATTAATGTATTTCACACTAGCTATGAAAAGTACACTCAGGACCTTAAAGACAAAAATGTCCCCATTGAAACCCATTAAATCTGCCATATTTAATCCCAGTGCCATTTTAAGCATAAAATCATGCATTCTTTGTTAATTAATGTGTGTTTCATGCTAAATTTCACAAACATAAACAAAAAACTGGCTCTAAACCTCTGTTTTCTTTATTCAAAATTGATCTAGACAAGTATATGGAAACTATCCAAAGCTCTGTTAATCCTAAAGCAGTCAAAACTGCATCTCTATTCATCCTATATGTCCTCTTAAGGTGAAATAAAAACAAAATCCAATGTTAACTATAGTTAACATTAAATTAACCATGGCTTTGCTACACTAATCACAGTTTAATCATGGTATTTGTAACTGTGGTTATTAAAAAAAATCTTAAGGTATTTTTTTTTGTGTAGGCAAATTATTTCTTTCTTTCTTTTTGTTTTTTAACTGTACTGCATTAATGGTTTGATGTTTTGTGCTGTTTAATAAAAAAAAAAGAAATCAGAAAAAAGATTTGTGATACGCATTCCGAAGTCCCATTCAGAATCAAATGATTTGCGAACTCGCACCAAAGTCACGATCTAAATCAAATGATTTGTGATCCGAGCACTGAAGTGCCGATCTGAATAATTATTCACGAACCACATTCGCGGAGCACAGATCGCGAATCAATTGATTTAGATTGGAACTTTGGAAATGAATGATTTTGAAATGATTCGTGAACCAGCTCCGAAGTTCCGATCTTAATTAAAAGATTCATGAACCCGCGCCTAAGTCCTGATCTAAATCAAATGATTCACGATTTGCTCTCCGAAGTCCCGATCTGAATCAAATGATTTGTGAAGCCGCACCAAAGTTCTGATCTAAATCAAAATGATTTACGATTTGCTCTCCAAAGTCCCGATCTGAATCAAATGATTTGTGAAGCCGCACCAAAGTCCTGATCTAAATCAAATGATTCACGATTCCCTCTCAGAAGTCCCGATCTGAATCAAATTATTTGTGAAGCTGCATCAAAGTTCTGATCTAAATCAAATGATTCACGATTCGCTCTCCGAAGTCCCGATCTGAATCAAATGATTTGTGAAGCCGCACCAAAGTCCTGATCTAAATCAAATGATTCACGATTCGCTCTCCGAAGTCCCGATCTGAATCAAATGATTTGTGAAGCCGCACCAAAGTCCTAATCTAAATCAAATGATTTACGATTTGCTCTCCGAAGTCCCGATCTGAATCAAATGATTTGTGAAGCCGCACCAAAGTTCGGATCTAAATCAAATGATTCACGATTCGCTCTCCGAAGTCTCGATCTGAATCAAATTATTTGTAAAGCTGCATCAAAGTTCTGATCTAAATGATTTGCGATCTACGCTCCGTTATTTCAGATCGGGACTTTGGAGCATGGATTGCAAATCATTCAGTTTGTGAGGGGTTCCAGCGTAAATTATTCACTCAAATGAATTGGTTTGTCTGTTCCTCCGCTTTTCATGTCTTCAGTATATTTAATTGTATGATTGTTAGTAGTCGCTGGATGGTAGGGACATGTCCCTAGCATCCCTACTAAATTCTACGCCCTTGCTAACCACAGACTTTATTTCAGGTATTTAACCAAAAACCTAGTCAAAAACACATTAATTTTGGGACAATGGAACAATGGAATGGAAAAAGAAATGGAAGTGCTAAAATGCACTCGGTTTAAGATTTTGGCCTACAAAGACATGTCATTTCTGCAGCACCCAACTTAACATTTAATTTTAGTAAGATGTGATTGCAATTTCAGGTTACAGAAGTTTCAGTATTTATAGTTAAGACTGTAGCGAATCAGCTCATGGGGAAATATGAATTTTCCTATGAATTAATTAGTAGAAAAGTCCATTTCTACTGTGCATTTGCCTCTTGCTATGGAACATGCAGTGATTTTCCCTGCTTCGCATTCCATTAGGTCGTAAATGTATCTGGTGTCAGGGTTGCCATGGTAACCAGGGTCCTGGGCCTTGTTCACAGACAACTTGGCACCCAGTATGTTTATTGGGTGAGGGGTCTGTGAACGTTTGTTAATCTAATGAATAATTGATTTGTTAAATCAAATGAAAAATGGTGTGTCTGATTGGTCCAGACGCTACAAGACATTGAGAAAAGTTGCTTTACAAAGTCTGTGCATCAAAACTGAAAGGTTGCATTAGTCATTTTCACAAAAAAGGTCTATTGTTTACTTTTAAGTACAGTTAAATGGAGACTTTTTTTACTTTCACTTAAGTAGGACGAATTGTTTTGGCTAGGACTTTTAATTAAGTCAAATTTTGACACAACATATAATTATGCATAATTTCTCAGTACTTGTTACAGCGCTGCCTTTGCATCTATTCAGGCGAGTTAATTACCTAACAGACTAAACTGATTTTGAATGCATTTTAGGGTGGGCGCGTAAGTGCAATCCTGATGAGAGTCCACTTAAGTGCGCGCCGCAGAGGTGTGTGACTTTTACTGTCTCCAGAAATAGCGAAAACATCAGGTTTGTTGTGTTTTAGCGGTGAAGATCCACTCGCAAACTTCTGCGAGTGCCTGTGAACTCTGATCCTCAGAGTGCACTTTCACTTTCCACCATCATTTATTAATACGGTGTCACCTGAGGTCTCTGTTCACAAAAAGGCGACAGTGTCCCCAGCCGACAATTACACTTAAACAACAGCGTGTCCTTCTAATGAAAACCAAGTTGCCACACATGCAGCTCTCTGTCAGAAAGATTGTTGTAAGGGTGACAGCTCTGGTCCTTCGTGTCGTTTTGGAGCATCTCTGTAAACCTCAGAATATCCCTGCATGTTTTTGAACAGACATAGGCGGGTGGCTTTTTTCTTAAGTATGATAGATGAAGTTTGGTGCTGCTTGACTGTCCACATCGTGTCCCTATTCTCCCGGAGGGGAAGAGACTGTTGTCGAATAGCAATATTGCGCTTCCAGTGAGCTTTTGTTCCCCCTCAATCTACGGCGACTCAATTGTTTCACACTTTTATTGGCTTCCTACACGGGTCGAGCGCTTATTGAAGACGAAGAGTGGCGCTTCATTGTTCACCGTTGGCTTTACTCAGCATTACTCAACTAAATTAGACACGTTTTCTTGCTCCAAATTATTCCCATAAAGCCCTTCCTCCACTCTCGACACTGCAGAAATGGATAGAGAGGCTAGTCTCAAATTTTCACCATTTCACCATGCACACATGTAGCCTATATGCATAATTTAATACACATATTTCACACAATTGTTTCCCAAATAATGTGCATGTGTGGTTAATACACATGGTAGGCCAGGCTAGTTTGATATAATAAAAAAACCCAAAGAAATAGCACATCTAAAATAAAAAATTCTATCTATCTATCTATCTATCTATCTATCTATCGTTTATACACATGTAGTACTGGGTAGATTACAATTACAAATTGTAGTCTATTACTGATTTAGATTACTTTTTACCGCATTTGTTTTAAACCATGTTGATATAAAAACGCAAAGAGAAAGAAAATATATTCCATTACTTGAAAACACTTAAACACTAAAAACAGAAATATTAAATTTGTTTACTTGCATGTCGATGTGATCATCAACCGACATCAGAGAACTGTGAATGCCTTGTTAAATTATTCAAATATGACCTTGAAGGATTTCAAGTACATATTTTATGTCAAAGAGGTTTGGCTGACAAAAAAAGTTTAGAAATCCCTGCATTAACAAACATTAATAAACAGCAATGACAAAAATAAGAAGAAAACATGAAGAATGAATAAATTCTAATTTACTGCCATTGTGTGAATAATATGTAATCACGTAATCCATAAAAAAGTAACTGTAATCTGATTATGAGCATTTTAAAATGTAATATAATCTAATTACGGGTACTACATTTTTAAAATCTGATTACATAATCCAGATTACATGTAATCCGTTCCTCCCCATCACTGTATATGTGTGTGTGTGTGTGTATACACACAGCATATGTATAGTCATTGCATGGTTCAAAATGATAGCTACTTGTTTACCATATTTTGAACATTAATGTTTATTATAATCTATTCAATTAGAAACTTATTTCGCCTCCAGCAACTCACTTATAATTGCTGCATGTTTCTTTTTGGATTAAATTATAATATTGTTTATCACAGACTTTGCCAAGACTTTATCACCTTAATTGTTTTTCTAAAATTCAAATTCAAAATCAAGAGCATAATAAGGTAATTTTTGCATTGTTATTTAATGTAGTCGTTTATTTATTTATTTAGCAGCTGCCAGGCTATGACCAAAGGTATATGGTTATTATGTTTCTTGATCTTTAAACGTTTGTGTGCGTGTGTTTGTTATTTTCAGGAAGGAACAAGGAATAAATCAATAAAGTATAGAACTTGAACTGTTGACTTGATACTTGGACTGTTATTGAATCTTTTTATCTTGGGCAATGTTTTTCATGTCACGGTTTGATTTAGATGTTATTCTGAATCTAGGCCATCTACTGAACATTATGGCAACCTGTAATATGTTGAAATGATAAAAGTTGTAGTCACCATTCGCTTTCATTGCATCTTTTCCAACCCATACGATTGAAGTGAATAGTGACTGAGGCTGTCAGTCCATAACATCTCCTTTTGTGCAAGTTTGGATGAGTAAATGACAGAATTATATTATTTATCATGATTTTTGTTCAAACTGGGACATAAAATATTAAAAAAAGAGTTTCATCTATGAAAAAAAGTGATCCCTCATGAGTTCTTGTACACACTTTTGTAGAGTGTTAAACTTTATATTTTCACATTGTTGTGAAGGTCAGGCTGGACTGCAAAGGATGTTAGCTGTCTGCCTCAACATGTTGTTTGGTGTGTGTGTGTTCCTCAATGACAAGCTGTCATTAGTGGTTTACTCAGAGCTGTTGACCCCGCTCTGTGTTAACAGTCACTATAAATAAATGTTTTAAGTAAATGTTTGATGTTTAAATGCAAGCATCTTTTTGATTGCCCTTCATTTTGTTGTTGTAGTAAAGCTAGCATAACATCTCTTGCTCACCAATGGATCCTCTGCAGTGAATGGGTGCCGTCAGAATGAGAGTCTAATAAAAACATCACAATTATCTACAAGTGATTCACACCACTCCAGTCCATCAACTAACGTCTTGAGAAGTGAAAAGCTGCGTGTTTATAAGAAACAAATTCATTATTAAGATGTTTTAACTTTAAAACTATCGCTTCTAGCCAAAATATGAGTCCGTTCTCCAGTGAGAAAGTCCATCTCCTGTTGTCCTTTCACATCAAATTCCAGCAACATATTTGTTTAAAACTGTTTTTGCTTATAAAAGATGTTTGATTTGTGCATATTTCTCTCCTGATTCAAACAAAGACTTTTATTGGAGAAAGCAATAATGAATAGAGGACTCGTATTTTAGCTGGAAGCAACAGTTTGTAGTTAAAAACATCTTAATGATGAATTTGTTTCTTACAAACAGCCAGCTTTTCTCTTCATAAGACATTAATTGATGGACTGGAGTTGTGTGGATTACTTGTGGATTATTGTGATGTTTTTATCAGCTGTTTGGACTCTCATTCTGACGGCACCCATTCACTGCAGAGCATCCATTGGTGAGCAAGTGATGCAATGCTACATTTCTCCAAATTTGATGAGGAAACAAACTCATCTGCATCTTGGATGGCCTGAGGGTGAGTAAATATACAGCAAATTTTCATTTTTGAGTTAACTATTTCTTTAAAGGGATCATATGATGCGATTTAAATGTTTCCTTTCTCTTTGGAGTGTTACAAGCTCTTGGTGCATAAAGAAGATCTGTAAAGTTACAAAGACTAAAGTCTCAAATCCAAAGAGATATTCTTTATAAAAGTTAAGAGT
>NW_015644664.1:173306-176285 GCF_001515625.1 Sinocyclocheilus rhinocerous | reverse complement strand
CGACGCGTTTCAGAAAGGCGGGGCATAGAGTAGAAACAATAATGTAAGTATGCGGAAAATAATGTGTTTTTTTAACCTTAAACCGCATAAACACATTGCATTACACCAAATACACAAAATAATGTTATTTTTAGCAACATCATATGACCCCTTTAAGCAAATACACAGACAATCAAACATTATTAGCAGTGATTAATCAGGAGATGAGGTATATCACATTTAGTATGTCTAAAAAGCATTCATAAGGCAAGTGGAAAAAGTAGAATAGCGCAGTAACTTTTTTCTATAACACTATTTAAACCCTTTTAACCCTCAAAAATGCAGAAGAGAGCATTTTTCCAAATGAAATGAGATCATGATCAAATATAACGGCCAACGTATATTGCAGGTCTTAAAGGCGGCTTCTGAATTATTTAGAATAACTTCTTTGTTCAGTGACAAGGTTGCATTGGCAAAGAGGTTTTAAAGTTATAAATACATAATAATGCATTTTCTTGATCAAGGAAGCAAAGAATTGATTATTCTCTAGCTTGAGAACCAAAGCCCATTTGCAAAGCTTACAAAAAAAGGTTTTTTTAATGCAGGCCAGTTTTTCAAATGAATATTATTCGTTTTTTTAAGCACATTGATGTTTGCAATAAAAAGACAGAGAAAATGCCAGGGCTTCAACCAACAGATCAGATTAGACTCTTTAATACCCCAAATGATTCTTTTAAATGGCAGTGAGATTGCATAGGGATCAAATTAAAACTTTAGCTCATGCTTCTCAGATTTGAACCGCTCATGACAGTACAGTTTAGTCTAGAACGACTTTTAATCACTGTCTGGTTTTATAGTCGTCCCACAAAGGGAAGAATAACACGACGCTCACCAAAACTAACGTGATTTGCTCGCGATCTGATTAAAGGTTAACCGGATAAAGGGGGTCACCGGAGTGGAATCCCAAATTCATCTACACGCTTTAAATTATTCTGGAAACATCAAGAGTCCCTTGACCCTCGGCTTCGTCTGCGATTCATGAGGGCTGATATTGATTTAAGCAGGTGTAAGGAGCCGTCTCACCACGGCAGAAATTCAATCTTACCTGACATCCACAGGTTTATTGCTCAAGACGCTGTCACAACAGCCTGTGCTGCTTACATATCAAAACAAATGACATAATTCACCATCTCACAGTCTCATTGTGCCATCCGCCAACAAATATTAGTCTGTCACTGTACGCTGGGTTGCTATAACAGCTCCAGAAAGTATTTGAACACTTGATAATGAAATATCAAATTGCATTTAACATTTTATGTTTCAAAACAATGAATGTATGTTCATATTTTATATTGTGACACTTTAGGGTTGTCAAATGCAATGAACTACAGCTATGGTTTCTCTGCTCAGATGCTAGTTAATTAAAATTAATCGCACAAATGGTTATGAAAAGTGAAGTTGGAAAAAGTCTAGCATTGTTTATTTGCAGATTTTGTAGTAAAATCCATACATTTTAACCCTCATGTTATGTTCCAGTCATTTTGATTCAGAGAGGATTTTCTTTTTCCAGAAAATGTTAGCTAATTTTTAGCCTTTTTGGGGGGATTTTTTTCCCTACCTTGTGGTGTTCCCAGTCTATAAAAATACATTATGTAAATGTTTTGTTATGGTATTTTATCACCAAATATTGGATTCAGTCTTTGTCAATTTTTTTCATTTAGCACACATTTTGTATTTCTTTTTGAAACTGATTGGTCTTAGGCCTCTCTGATCTGAGTTCATGCATCTCAGTTTTTGAGTGAAAAAAGGAATAATTTTGGCAATATTAAATCAAATATGAAAAATATTGCACTGTTTGTCACTAGTGTAATAATGTTTAACCAGGAAGTTTGTTTTTAAATGCTTGTACAAAATGGCACAAAGACACACTTGACCAGCCTACGAAAAATAGCTAATAACTCTCTTTATTATTACCAAATACTGGATTTAATCGTTTTTTTTTTTTAACTTGCTTTCTGGACTGATTTAAGTTGTTCAATTAAGCATGGTTTAAGTGTCCAAATGCTTTTGAGAGACATGACTTTGCATGAATTATGTTCTTCATTTCACGTTGTCTATGAAAAATGTACATGAGAACAAAGTGCTTCTATAAAGCTATTCAGTTTATCTTAAAATCAGGAAGAGAATTGGCATTTTTAAGTCATGGGATCCCTCGGGAATTTCTTGTGGCTTTTATAATAGCTGTTTGTTTCGATTTATGTGTAAAATAATGTCTGTTGTTAACATTGTTCTACAACATGAATTAACCTAACAATTTGCTTAAAAATTAGGCAATTCATTTATTTTTTCAGCATTATTTACTTCAACTAAGACTCTTTTTTTAAACAAAAAGTTCAAAGTTCTCTATTTCAGGACAGATTTTGTGGAGAAATAATGTACTCATATTATAGGAGCCGAGTTTCATGTCTTTGCATTGCAGGACAGTCATTATTTGGTAAACGGCAGGTTGCTTTTAATTCTCTCCCAAGATTTCATTTAGTGCAAAACTCATTAACAACTCAAAAAATAATTAGCGTTGCGGGGAAGAAAAAAACCAAAAAGGAAAAGAAGCCCCAGAGGAAAAATTAAGCATTCAATGTTTTGTTTGTTTTTCTATTGTGAGACTCTGTATTTTAAAGAGATAGTTCACCCAAAAATGAAAATTCTGTCATTAATTACTCACCCTCATGCCGTTCTAAACCCGTTCGACCTCCATTCATCTTCGGAACACAAATTAAGATTAATTTTTGATGAATTCCGACAACTCTCTGACTCTCCCATAGACAGCAATGTAATTACCACGATCAAGGTCCAGAAACGTAGCAAGGAGATCGTTAAAATAATTCATGTGACATCAGGGTTCAACCGTAATTTTACGAAGCTACGAGAATACTTTATGTACGCAAAGAAAACAAAAATAACGACTTAATTCAACAATTCGTCTCCTCCGTGTCACCCTAG
>NW_015644664.1:171198-173087 GCF_001515625.1 Sinocyclocheilus rhinocerous | reverse complement strand
TCCGCAATTATACAAAGCTACGAGAATACTTTTTGTGTGCAAAAGAAAAAAAATAACGACTTAATTCAACAATTCGTCTCCTCCGTGTCCCCCTAGGGCCATTTTTGAGAGTATCCACTGAACGTAAACGGCGTATGCTATTCTGTGTCAGCTGCGTCACGCGGATACGTTGTTTTCATTCAGATCAAAGCATAAACAACGTAGAAAACGCGTGACGCAGCTTTTAATTAACAGAGATTAATTAAAAGATATGAGATTTAAACTCAGAATTCTGAGAAAAAAAAGTTTATATCTCGCAATTAAAGGGGTCATATGATGCGATTTCAATTTTTCCTTTCTCTTAATATGATTTCTGAACATAAATATTTTGGGACATTCAGAAAACACATGGGTTTGTGAAATGCCATCAGAGCTTAACAGCAATTGCTTGTATTTATTCCAGTGAGATTTTGAGATCTGACGCATTTTATGCGCTTATAAATGGAGGTGAAAGGTAACGTTAAATCTTTCAGCACTGAGGCGGCCAGGCCCACCATACAGGATCTGACGAACAATGGAAATTGGACTAATATTTACAGAAGAGAGATAGTGAGAAAAAGTGAACATTTATTTTCTAGTAAAAATGTGGGATTTCTAACTATGCTTCAGCTAAAGATTCAGTATTGTTTGAGGTGAGATCTGCGGGTGCAAACTGTGTTAATGTAATGTGTAACAAACAAACAAAAAACAGGTATTGAACAGTTGGATTAACACACCAGTGACGCTGAATATGTGTGGATATTTTCACGTACAAATCAGCTACAGTGTGAGGATCATGCAGCCATCTATCCCAGCTTAAAATACTTTAATTTCGTATTTCTTCAAAATGTGTGCTTATCTCACAATTGAACTCTTTCTTTGAATTCTAGCTTTATATCTCAGAGTATGACTTCAAATCTCACAACTGCAAAGTTATTTATATCTCAGAATTACAGTTATTTGTTAAACATATCTCACAATATGACTTTTGAGCTCACAGTTGCAGAGTTATTTCTCGTATTTATGGTTTTGTATCAATTACAAAGTTATTTGTTTTACTTTTGGCTTTATGTCTTGCAATTACAAAATTATTTCTCGCATTTAGGATTTTATAGATCACAATATGACTTTATATTTCACAATTACAACGTTATTTGTTCGATTTTTGGCTTTGTATTTCACAATATGACTTTATACCTAACAACTGCAAAGTTACTTGTCATATTTGTGGCTTTACATCTCACAATTACAAAATTATTTCTCACATTTATGATTTTACGTCACAATATGATTTTAGATCTCACAACTACAAAGTTATTTATTATATTTTTGTCTTTATACTTCACAACTGCAAAGTTTTTGGCTTTATATCTTAAAATATGACTTTATATCTCATAATTGCAAAGTTCAAAATCATTTTATATCTCAACTGCATAGTCAACTGCAAGTTATTTCTCATATTTATGATTTTATATCCCACAATATGACTTTGTATCTCACAATTGCAAAGTTATTAGTCATATCTGTGGCTTTGCATCTCACAATTACAAAATTATTTCTCGTATTTATGATTTTACGTCACACAATATGACTTTGAAATGTAAAATAAATATTTAATGAAATGAATATAAAACATCAATTGTAAATGCAGGCATTTTTAGTGTTTTATACATAAGATAAGATACAGTAAGAACACGAACAAAGAAAAAAAGTAAAACAAACTGACAAATACAAGAAAACAAATATACAAATGAAATGAAATAAACAGTGCTGTCATTTTTCCATGAAGTTCTACTAACATTACTGTTCAGGTAAGTAATAGCCTACAAAAGAAATCTAAAAGTAATCAAATGTAAATGAACACTGCATAG
>NW_015644664.1:158430-171188 GCF_001515625.1 Sinocyclocheilus rhinocerous | reverse complement strand
GTTCAATTAAACGTGAATGCACGGAAAGTCTTTTGTCTGTCATTCTTCAGACATTACAATAGCAATAATAAATGTATGTGTGTTTTATTAATTTCTCCAGTACCGATAGCAGAACCGTTAACGTCAGAGCTTATCGATACTCCGGTCTTTCATCATTTAACCCCGGGACCGATTAAATACCGGGTTTCGGTACCCATCCCTACCAGACTGTCCTTGCAAAGTTGGAATTGCCCCACTTTATAGAAACAGACACTGGCATTGTAGGCCACTCTCTCAGGAAACAGTCCTCGTCCTCCATAAAATGCGCTGCACACATGTATGTGTGTTTTATTAATTTCTCCAGTACCGATAGCAGAACCGTTAACGTCAGAGCTTATCGATACTCCGGTCTTTCATCATTTAACCCCGGGACCGATTAAATACCGGGTTTCGGTACCCATCCCTATAGTTATTTCTCACATTTATGTTTTTATATCCGGCAATATGACATATTTCACAATTACAAAGTTATTTGTTATAATTCTGGCTTTATATTTCACAATATGACTTTATATCTCACAACTGCAAAGTTAGTTGTGATATTTTTGGCTTTATATCTAACAAAATCATTTTTTTATCTCATAATTCCAAAGTTATTTCTCATATTTATGATTTTATATCCCGCAATACGACATTATTATTCACAATTACAATGTTATTTGTTGTAATTTTGGCTTTATATTTCACAATATGATTTTATATCTCACAACTGCAATGTTATTTGTGATATTTTTGGCTTTATATCTTACAAAATCATTTTATATCTCAACTGCATAGTCAACTGCAAGTTATTTCTCATATTTATGATTTTATATCCCACAATATGACTTTGTATCTCACAATTGCAAAGTTATTAGTCATATCTGTGGCTTTACATCTCACAATTACAAAATTATTTCTCGTATTTATGATTTTACGTCACACAATATGACTTTATATCTCACAACTACAAAGTTTTGTATTATATTTTTGGCTTTATATTTCACAATATTACTTTATACTTCACAACTGCAAAGGTTTTGGCTTTATATCTTAAAATATGACTTTATATCTCATAATTGCAAAGTTATTTATCATGTTTATGATTTTATATCCCACAATATGACCTTTGATCTCACAACCAAAAGTTATTTGTCATATTTTTGGCTTTATATCTCACAATTACAAAATTATTTCTCACATTTTTTTTTTTGATCAAATAAATGCAGCCTTGGTGGTCATAAGAGACTTATTTCAAGAACATAAATAAATCTTACTCACCCCAAACTTTTAAACAGTAGTGTAAATATTTCAAACACTTCATTTCAAAATTAATACTAAACCTTTACCTTTTGTTTTCTAAGATGGTGACTTTTCTGCTGGTGCAATAATGGTGAGAAAAAGAGATTTCAGTTCATTTTCATTTTTAAGTTTGAGAAAAACCTTAGTGAAGTTGTGTCTATATGTTTAATAGAGATTGGAGGAAGTATTTTAACACAAAAAATTACACACATCACCTCTGAACCATTCACACAGGGTGCTGCTGAAAACGACGCTATGGTTGGTAGTGTTAATCAGTCCGGGACAATTCCTTATCAGGACAACCAGAGAGAGTCCAGCACACAATCAGCAAAGGTATTGTAGCGCACAGACTTTATGATCATTGGGAAATTGCTGTTATATGTTTTTTGCACCGGCAATGATAGTGTTAATGCGGGGAGTTCAGGACCCGGAAGAGGAGAAGAGCGAGTTAGTCAGGCTGGTGCGGCTGTAAACAGTTGTTCTGCGTTCTAATTAAACGTGAATGCACGGAAAGTCTTTTGTCTGTCATTCTTCAGACATTACAATAGCAATAATAAATGTATGTGTGTTTTATTAATTTCTCCAGTACCGATAGCAGAACCGTTAACGTCAGAGCTTATCGATACTCCGGTCTTTCATAATTTAGCCCCGGGACCGATTAAATACCGGGTTTCGGTACCCATCCCTATAGTTATTTCTCACATTTATGTTTTTATATCCGGCAATATGACATATTTCACAATTACAAAGTTATTTGTTATAATTCTGGCTTTATATTTCACAATATGACTTTATATCTCACAACTGCAAAGTTAGTTGTGATATTTTTGGCTTTATATCTAACAAAATCATTTTTTTATCTCATAATTCCAAAGTTATTTCTCATATTTATGATTTTATATCCCGCAATACGACATTATTATTCACAATTACAATGTTATTTGTTGTAATTTTGGCTTTATATTTCACAATATGATTTTATATCTCACAACTGCAATGTTATTTGTGATATTTTTGGCTTTATATCTTACAAAATCATTTTATATCTCAACTGCATAGTCAACTGCAAGTTATTTCTCATATTTATATCCCACAATATGACTTTGTATCTCACAATTGCAAAGTTATTAGTCATATCTGTGGCTTTACATCTCACAATTACAAAATTATTTCTCGTATTTATGATTTTACGTCACACAATATGACTTTATATCTCACAACTACAAAGTTTTGTATTATATTTTTGGCTTTATATTTCACAATATTACTTTATACTTCACAACTGCAAAGGTTTTGGCTTTATATCTTAAAATATGACTTTATATCTCATAATTGCAAAGTTATTTATCATGTTTATGATTTTATATCCCACAATATGACCTTTGATCTCACAACCAAAAGTTATTTGTCATATTTTTGGCTTTATATCTCACAATTACAAAATTATTTCTCACATTTATGTTTTTATACCCCGCAATATGACATATTTCACAATTACAAAGCTATTTGTTATAATTCTGGCTTTATATTTTACAATATGACTTTATATCTCACAACTGCAAAGTTAGTTGATATTTTGGGCTTTATATCTAACAAAATAATTGTATATCTCATAATTCCAAAGTTATTTCTCATATTTATGATTTTATATTCCACCATATGACTTTTGATCTCACAATTGTGAAGTTATTAGTCATATTTGTGGCTTTATATCTCAATTACAAAATTATTGATTATATTTTTGGGTTTATATCTTTTACAAATACTTGTGAATGTATTTTCTGGTAATTTTGACTATTTGTTGGAATCAATTTCAATTCAAAGCTTTTGGAATTTGAAATCTAATAAATGTAAACAGGTTTCTATGAGTGTTTGGGATAGGCAGTGTAAGATTGCTCCTCATTGCGTGTGTGTTGAACATGCTCCGTTTCTTTCCTAAGCTGCTCTGTAAATGGGTATTTGTCTGATACTGTGGCTAAAGTTCACAGATTGAGTGAGGAGGTACAGTAAGGCGGCATTGAGCAGCAGCGATGGAACAGAAAACCAACTGTAAGTGAACTTTTCCTCTGTCTGAATGTGTTCTGAAAGGTGTCTGAAAGGTGCTAATGTAATTAGCATGCAAGGACTGGAATAGCTTGTGCTTTGGTGAATTATTAAAAATTGCAGTTTGCTGTGGCAGACTACACCATTTTTCAGATTAATTGTGAGTTCAAGGCTGTTGCTTGAGTTCACACTGAATGTCATTTTTCCCAAATGTGAAACATTCTTTAAAGTTTGTTGATCATTTACAGCTTACAGACATTCCAAAAAAAAATTTCCCCTGTAAAATAAAGACATTTTACAAACCACAAGTGAGTTATTTACTTATTTGACTGGTTTTGAATGCTTCACGTGGGTAAATTTGAAGCTTCATATGCTTTTATCAGATGATATGTGAAATACATGACCAAACACATGATTTTGGCATCTATAATTAATGTTTTAATCAGTGTTATTTAGGTATCATTATATAGCAGCGGTCTTCAACTAAAATTGCTTGATGTCCAGTAATGAACCCTTCTCACTAGCCAAGGTCCGGACAATTATATACCTAAAAACATGAATTGATGGTTTTTGCCAGACGAGGGTATCTGCAGGATATTTAAGCTCAAATGTATGACTTTTTAAGACCTTTTCTAAGACCTGCACAAATGAAATTAAAATGACTGTAAAAAGCTTGATTTACAGTTCAGATAAAACAAAAAGATTTTTTAAATGATAGCTTCTCATTTAAGTCTTTAAACCATTATTTCTTAAAGAAACTGGATTCAAAAGTATCAATTATTATATTAATTTAAACAATTATTATCAGTCAGTTATATTTATTAAATAACTTATAAATATATGTTACTGTCTTAATTGTTTACATTTTTATTGCATTATCTTCTTGTCCATCCACCAGTTATCATTTACAAATTTAAGCGTTTGCTGTGTAAAAACATGGGTTGATTTTCACATTGGTCTGAACAAAAACAGCAGACTTTTGAAGTTTAAGACCTCCTGAAATCATAATTAAGACTTTCTTGTACCATTTAAGACTTTTGATGGCCTTAAATTTGATACAACTGAATGTAAGAGTTTTTAACGACCCGTCAACTTTCCTAATTTTTGAGAATGCCATTTTTTTTTACTCACTGAAAGTTTCATCTACTGCGCGCCGTTCTCTGCTCTCTTCACTGCATGCGCGCCTACAAGTCTGACCATAGCAACAGTTAACCATAGTACCAACCCGTGGCGCCGAAGGAACCCAAACGGCTCTACTGAGCTGACATTGATGTGCTTGATATAAAATATAAATTCGATTTTATTAGAAAATAGCATCTGGCATTTATTTATTTCATTTTGTCAAAAGGCTTTGCGGTCACATCTCGTGGTCCGGATTCGGACTGGAGTCCGCCAGTTGGCGACCCCTGTTATATCGTTTTTGATAATATTTTGAATTAGCATTTAATTAATTTTTTGTTTTCATTTTTATTATAGTTTATGATTTTTTTGCGTATTTGTAATTTTATTTGTTTTTATTTATGTCTATATATTTTCTTAAGTTTTAGTTTTTAGTTATTTTAGTTTCATCAATATAGTATTACATTTTTTGTTAATATTTTGAATTAGATTTTATTTTCATATTTTCTGTTTGCATTTTAATTTTTGATAACCTTTGTAATATTGTTGTGGTTTTTATAAAAAATTTTTTTAAATATATGTATATTGTTTACATTTTTAGTTATTTTTGATTCATTGACGTTTCTATAGTTTGTGTTAATTGATATATTATAGTTGCTGTTAATATTTTGAATTCGATTTTATTTTTTTATATTTTTGTTTGCACTATCATTTGATTTTATTTTATTTTATGTGCGTTTAGTGATTTGTATTTATATATTTTTTTATTTTTTGAAAATGTCTATATAGTTTGCATTGTTTTATTTTTTAGTACATCTACTTAAGGTTAACTACATGAAAATGAGAAATGTTGCCTTAGCAATTAGTCTAAATAAAATTTTAAGGAGTTTAAGGTTTGTATAATTCTTTTCAGTTAATGTTTATTTCAAATAATGAAAATGTTTTCATGGTCTAAGTTCACTATAACAACCCTGGTTTCAATTATAACGATTCTTTCTGTACTTCCTTCTCCTGCCTATAACTCCACATGACTTTCAGCAGAATCGTTCAATCAGAATCAAGCTAAACCCTGTGTTTTGTGCCTCTCTTGCACTGAAGAGTATAATCAGACCCTACAAGCCCACAGATAAGTCTGCTATTGTCTCTCTCTTCCGCTTTGGGATTCTGGAGCACGTCTACCCAGCTTTCTTCAAAGCCATGAGTCATCCGGACCACATCGGCGTGACCCTCAGCATCTCCGTGGCCGGATTTGTGCTCGGAGGCTCCTCGTACTTCCAGGCCGTGCTCTTCGGAGGAGCCTGGGCTTGTCTGGTTTACTACTGCTGCCACGAGGTTTACGACGGCTACCTCAGGAGGAAGCTAGAGGCGGAAATGGCCGACATTCAGGCCAACTTCTCAGATAAGCAGGCGAATGGTTTCTGGGTGGTGGAGATGGAGGTGAACGGGAAGTCGAAGGTGTCCGGGTTGCTGGCTGTAGTGAAGAGCGACGGGTGGGACGCAGACGCTGAAGACACGCCGTCTCTGGAGGTGTTTGAGTTGGTCGTGTCCTTCAACCAGCGGCGTAAAGGTCTGGGAACGCAGCTGGTAGAAAGGGCCGTGGAGTTTTGTAAGGAGCAGGGACTTTCTCGAGTGATCGTGGAGATCAGCTCACTGCAAACCGCAGCTATTTCGCTTTTCCGCAAACTCGGCTTTATTGTGACGTCTGTGAACAGCAACACACACTCGAACCATTTGGTATCAAAACTGGCCCGGATCAATGTGATACGAATGGAAAAGCATCTTTAAGATGCCATGTCAAAGCCTTGCAACAGAAATGTTTAGATATGTAACTAATATTCACACATTTGACCACCCCTTTTCGAACGAGACTACATTTCGCTCCAAAGACAGTCAAACATCAATGCCAGTTTAAATGAAATATTGTTGTTTTTTTTTTGCCTAGATTCTTTATATTGTCACACAAGATCTAAACAAATGGCAAAACAAATAAACAACACAAATATTTTAGTTTGATGCCTGAACTCTCTTTGTGCATGGATCATTGTTACTCATATTCAGTGATCTAATCTCTGTTTTAATTATTTTACAGTTTTTTTTCCCAGCTGCTTACGCACAAAATCTTTACTTGTCACACAATTTCTGAAAGCTGACACTCAAACACCAGAACCACACACCAAATCTGCAAAACCACACACTAATTCTAGGCCTTTGACTCAATTTTCAATTTCATAAAACACTTTTTGCAAAACACAACACACAATTCTCTATTCTCTTTCTACACAAATCTAACAAGAATTAATATCATGGCAAAGGTGTTTGCTAATGTTTGCTTTTGAGATGTGTTTGCAGTATTTTGAATGCAGTGATTCATTTTGCAAGAGATGTGAGGCATTTTGCATTTTGTGTGTGCAATTCTTGGATTTGTGTGTAAAGTTTTGAAAAAAAAGAGGCAAAGTTTTGAAAATGTCTGTTGAAAAAAAAATGCAATATCCTATAATATTTTGATATATTTTATTATATATATATATATATATATATATATGTGTGTGTGTGTGTGTGTGTGTGTGTGTGTGTGTGTTATAATTCAGATTTAAAGCAGCATTTTAGGATTTTTAATATTTAGATTTAGAATTTATAGCAGCATATTCAGAATTTAACATGCTAAATTCTGAATTTCCCGCTATAATCTGAAATTTAAAAATTTGAATATGCTGCTATAAATCTGAACATGGATACAAATGGAGAAACATCTTCAAAATGCAATGTTTAAGTCTTGCAATAGAAATGTTTAGATTTGTATCTCCTATTCACACATTTGACCATCCCTCTGCAATCAAGACTATATTCATCCTCCAAAGACGATCAAAAAGCAATGCAAATTTAAATTACATATTTTGCCTGGTTTCTTCATATTGTCGCATGGGATCTAAACAAACGCCACAAGCAATAAACAACACAACTTCTCTAGTGCTCTCTCGTCCATTAGAATTGTATTATAAATAGAAGCTGAGGTGTAAAAATGTTATATAAATTACTTCCAGCCTTCAGGAAAAGACTAAATCTCGCTGCTCCAGAGGAATTTGTGCCAGCTGACACATAAGACCATATTTAAATCTGAAAATACCACTGAGATGCAAAACCAGAGAAAGCGCTGGAGGTTTAACATTCCTGAAGCCACAAAGACATTGTGAGCTTTTTTGTGTAGATTCGAATAAAAGGTCTAGTGTTTACAACTCATGTTGTTGGGAATAAAATCCATGTTCAGTCAGATATATACTTCATAACAGCTCTCATGCTACACTAGCTTGTGTAAAATGCAGATTTTCACTTGTTAAACAACATCAAACATGGTTTAAACCTTGTGTATGGTTCATTTATGAACTGATAATGCAGACTATGCAGCATGTTTGTGATGAAGAGTAATAAAAAGCCATTCACTTATCTTGAGATGCTGACTTTCAGAGGACCAGCTCACTGCAAACAATCAACCAGACTATTTAAATGTTGAGCAAGCGACCTCCTTGGCTGCGGAATCAGCAGAGGCCAATCAGCTTGTGCTGTGCCAATATTATTTATCTAAACCAAATATTGTTTTAAACAGTATTATTTAAAAACCATGGTCATGACACTCGCTGTGAGAAATACTGCAAGCTACAACGGTGATACAAACGGTGAAGCGGTTGGACTTTTAATATCACTGGCATATCGCATTCCTCTCAGCCAATCAGATTCAAGGTCCAGAAGGAATATAGAATATAGTTCAAGCGCTTCAGGCATTTAAGCATATAAGGAAAAAGACGTTACAAGGCTGTACCCACCTAAATCAATAATAAAAAATAAAAAAAAAACATTTTTGGCAAATCCAGGTAATTTACCATAGAAATATTATGTTGTTGTTTTTTTTACGTTTATGACTGTTATAGCACCAGCTGTGGTCTCCTTAAAACTTTGCATGCTTGTTTAGAATCACCTGTCGCATGTGCTCACCTGAGGTGTAAAAACGTTATATAAATTACTTCCAGCCTTCAGGAAAAGACTAAATCTCGCTGCTCCAGAGGAATTTGTGCCAGCTGACACATAAGACCATATTTAAATCTGAAAATACCACTGAGATGCAAAACCAGAGAAAGCGCTGGAGGTTTAACATTCCTGAAGCCACAAAGACATTGTGAGCTTTTTTGTGTAGATTCGAATAAAAGGTCTAGTGTTTACAACTCATGTTGTTGGGAATAAAATCCATGTTCAGTCAGATATATACTTCATAACAGCTCTCATGCTACACTAGCTTGTGTAAAATGCAGATTTTCACTTGTTAAACAACATCAAACATGGTTTAAACCTTGTGTATGGTTCATTTATGAACTGATAATGCAGACTATGCAGCATGTTTGTGATGAAGAGTAATAAAAAGCCATTCACTTATCTTGAGATGCTGACTTTCAGAGGACCAGCTCACTGCAAACAATCAACCAGACTATTTAAATGTTGAGCAAGCGACCTCCTTGGCTGCGGAATCAGCAGAGGCCAATCAGCTTGTGCTGTGCCAATATTATTTATCTAAACCAAATATTGTTTTAAACAGTATTATTTAAAAACCATGGTCATGACACTCGCTGTGAGAAATACTGCAAGCTACAACGGTGATACAAACGGTGAAGCGGTTGGACTTTTAATATCACTGGCATATCGCATTCCTCTCAGCCAATCAGATTCAAGGTCCAGAAGGAATATAGAATATAGTTCAAGCGCTTCAGGCATTTAAGCATATAAGGAAAAAGACGTTACAAGGCTGTACCCACCTAAATCAATAATAAAAAAATTTAAAAAAAAATTTTTGGCAAATCCAGGTAATTTACCATAGAAATATTATGTTGTTGTTTTTTTTACGTTTATGACTGTTATAGCACCAGCTGTGGTCTCCTTAAAACTTTGCATGCTTGTTTAGAATCACCTGTCGCATGTGCTCACCAGGTTTCGTGAAGTTTTGAGTTTTCCTTTAGTCTTTATAGGACTTTGGGTAAATTTGGACAGGCCACTTTTCTTAACGACCCCGTTACAGCTTCCCAAAGGGTAAATTTCAACTTTTTTTTCTTTTTATTGACCTACAGAGTCCAGAGAATTTTATTGCAGTGTTTTTTCAAGATTGAGTGAAAAAACCTGACTGGTTCGCAAAAGTAGGTTTTTTACATCTTCTCAATCATTTAACAAACGATTTGATTGACAGCAGTGGTTCCAGAGGCAAAGTTGTCCAGAATGAGGAGTTCTATCGTATGATACAAATATCGTGCGTATGTGCGACAAACCTTGCGACGTACAATTGTTTTTACGCCCTAGAAAAATGTGATATCGCCCCCCAGTGGCCAATTTCTTTCAAATTTCTTTAGGTTTAGGAGTTATGAGCGATTTCGTACTTTTGATCGCTGTAGCGCCCCCGTCAGGCCAATTGAGGCGAGCCTTGGTCACGTTGTAGGCGGTGTGAGTACTACCATCCCACCAAGTTTCAAGACTGTACGACTAATGGTTTGGTCTGCATGGTCAGTTTTACGTCGAGATCGCTGATCCGTGGCCATTCTAACAATTACAATTAGCCTTTTTCACACTTCCGTGTTTCTGGCTTCCGGATTGGCGCTTGCAGGGTAAAAGTTTTTCTGGTGACAACTGCGGCCGTATACAAGAATGATTTCGAGAATCAAAGTCTTTTTATACAAATTAGAGATTATGAAAATACTTAAGCTGCCGGTACTTTACTCTACAAAGCGCAAACATTTCACAATATTATTATTATTATTATTAAAGTAATATTGTATTTTCTACTTGCTCTCCTTTGCATTATTAACATGATGGTTTAAATGTACGTTGTATAATGTGCCCTGGGAAATAAATATTAAACAAGAGATGACTCTGATTCATGACTTTATGTATCAGATTACGTTGTTGTGTTGAGTTTAATACGCTTCAACCGGACTCAGAATCGTTTAATGTATTCTTGGAAAAAATGTGCATCTGGACATAAATGTTGTCATTTTAAGTAATTTATCGTGTGGTGATTCGAGAGAAATGACTAAGTAAATTGAGATAATACGCTCAAATGTACCGGAGATCAAAGACTATATAAAAAGGGATGTCGGAGATGGAGAATAGAAACTATCCGGCGCTATATTCAGCACATTATCTCTCGAGTCAGCGGTGGCCATATAAGTCACAAACAAGTAAAATGTTATTTCTTTGTAGATTAAATAACAACAACTTGGAAAACAGACAAAACAGAATAGGTAAGAAGCATTATTTGAGAAAAGGGCATACTAATATAATAGGCGCAGACCTGCAACTGAACTAACTTTACCCTGCGCTGACGTAATTTCCGATTTTTGTGAAAAAGGCTAATAGGGTTTTAGCGCAACGTGCTTGAACCCATATGAGCCTCTATAATGACACCCATCATTATTATTCACACCATGCATACGGATGGGTTTTTAAATAATTGTCTAAATTGCACATCATGACTCTAATGCATGCATATGCACATATAAGTAAGGGACACACGTAATGCCAGGTCGGATAATGCCGTAGTGTCAATGCTGAATAATTGGCAAGCGTCCAGCTGTGTGACTCTGCATTTTGGAGGCATTTACAGCTTGATATTATTCAATCAGTTGATTAGGTTCCTCTATACTCACAGCTAACATGGCACTAATGTTATTTATAATGGTTAGCCAAAAGTCAAAAGGCTGAGTCTGTATCGCTGTATAGGGCCGATTATGATGCTCAAACAATGTTTAGATAGAGTTACAGAGTTTACACTTTCCAGGGAATACACTTACAAATGGCTTGTTTATAGTTGTCTCTGCATATTAGGTTGGAGAAAGTATTCAAACATCGAAAAAATTACACACACGTCACCTCTAAATAGAAAGCCCATTTCATATACCGTCATCTTTTAGCAGACATTAAAGCGGCGAGATAAAGGAGGGATGAGAGATGCAAAAAGCACAGTTCTCTTTAATGAACTCACCCTTGGGTTTAAGAGGGAACACAGAAATCATCAAACACACACACACACACACACACTGCGGAGTGTGAAGCGAGTGCTGAATGCCAATTAATTCTCAAATTCCATTTCATGTTTAATATGAATTTTAGGGGCAGAAAATTAATATATTAAACCATGTCTGTCAACTGATCAACTGATAATTTTCTTTTATTATTATTATTATTATTATTGTTGTTGTTGTTGTTGTAGTTAAATTAAAAGTAGGTGAACAAATAAATAAATCAATATTTTTAGTTAAAGTTTCAGCAATTTTTTTTTTGTCTGAAATATGTTTTTTTTTTTTTTTAAGTTTTACAAATGAATGTCTATAGTTCTGTTTTAGTTTTAATAGATTTTTTTTCCAGTTAACATTTATTTCATTTCAAGCAATGTTTTTTTATGGCTTTAGTTTTAGTTTCAGTTTTAGTTAAATATAAATAAATATATTTTTATTTTATTTTATTTTAATTAAATATTGTTTTAATTTAAGTTAACTATAATATTAATAATTATTATTATTATTACATGTAAAAATAAATAATTAATTTTTGCACATATATGCTATTCTGCTTCATTTCCCATTTTTTGTATGTGACTGATTTAAAGAGGATTTTTTTTTGCATCAGTTATGTGATAACAAATATTCGCCATAATACTGTGTGACAGCAGGATATGGATCTCTAGATTTTGTGATTTCACAATAGCAAGATGTCCTCAGTCAGCAAACGGCTTCAAAGACACTGCAGGGTCACCTTAAGGTCACTTTTTGAAGGAAAGTTCAGGTCTGTGACTTTCTTTGAACGTGTTCTCCTCAAAAGCTTGTCAGATCTGAAAATAATAGTATCAGACAGAATAGGACCCAGACAAACCCAAGCTGGATACTGTGATCAGTGTTCAAAATGAATTAGACAGCACTTTAGCTGTCATGGTTGAGAAGTAAACTGCAAAAAATATTCTGGCTTTATTTCTGAACTTGTGTGACCGGGGACTTTTGTGTTGCTTGTCTGGTTGTGCGTTGGTTAAGCAGTAGGAAAAGCTCTGAAATTGATTCATGCTTGAAGAAAAAACAACATTGACTACAGAAACAGGTGACAATTATGTCCCATTAGCACCTGGTATTGATTCATTGTTTCTATAACAAGATCGCTGCTAAATACAGATGTCAACAATTTGATTTGCATGCCAAAAAATAATGTGTGTGTGTGTGTGTGTGTGTGTGTGAGAGTGTGTGTGAGTGAGTGTGTGT
>NW_015644664.1:149297-155803 GCF_001515625.1 Sinocyclocheilus rhinocerous | reverse complement strand
CTGCGCGTCCTGAAGCGGTTGATCAGCGCTGCAGCTCCCCCGACAACAATGTCCAGCAAAACATCAGAATAATCAAAAACCGGTGAAATATCGGGTGGTGTGTACTTCCGAATGTCCAGCAATTCGTCTCTGGTGAAACTGATTGCAGGAATATAACTAAAGACAGGACAAACTAACAAAAACATAAAAACAACTGCGGAGCACACCACGGAGGCAGCCATCAGCGTCGGCGCCATTTTACTAAAAGAACCGGGTTGACCGGGTACTCGGTACCACCGGTACTTAAAAAAACCTGGTACCGTAACGTTTTAATTTTTTTAGTACCGACTTGGTACCGAAGTACCGGGTCTTTTGACAACACTAGTAACAGACTACAATTTGTAATGTAAGAATTAAATATTACATTTTAAAATACTCAATCAGACTACAGTTACTTTTTGATTAAATACATGATTATATATTATTCACGAAATAGAAGTATATTATTCATCTATATATTTCATTTTGATAGATTATTTTAAAATTTATTTATTTTTAATTCAGTAATTTTTAAACATTTTTAAATTTACATTATTAGCTTTTCATCAACTCGTGAATCCCCTGCAGTTCATTTTTTATTATATGTAATATTTTATACATTTTCTTTTTTAGTATAGATTTTATAGTTCTACAGAATATAAAAATAAGCAAAAAAATAACAAATAATTACTGCTGTTCCTTCCCAGTTTGTTATAAGATTTTATATATATTGTTTCCAGTTTTTTATATAGAATATATTTTCTTATATGAATACAACCTTTTTATTCGTGATAAATGAGTTAGGTCAAAAGTAATCTAAAAGTAGTCCGAATACATTACTTAAAACTGATAAATTCCATTACTGACTACTTACTTTTACTTTTATCCCATGTAATTTGTAATTAGTAACAGACTACAGTTAGCCACAGTTCAAGCAGCAACGCGATCAACACTCAGACACTGAACTTTCATTTCTGAACACAGTACGCCCATAAAGAGCAAACAATCTCTTTTTATTCTCTTTGAAAATCCACTTGAAACCAGAGTCACGTAGCGCGCGATCTGCCCAGAGAGAGGGCGAACACTTCACAGGGCAGGAGGGCTCTTATTTCGGCACGTATGTGCGGCACCTTCAGAGCCGCGGCCCACAGCTGTTGTCATGGTATCGACCCCGGCAGCGCCGCTGAAGTGCTTCCACAAGCAGGCTGCTTTCATGAATCTTTACCTCAGCTTGGTGCGTTTGCAGGTTTTAGAGACCCGTGCAAATAATCACTAGCATGATGGAATCACTTCAGCTTATTTACTGAGCCGAGGCTCAGGGCTTCATGTTTGTCTGGGATCTTATTGACTAGCTGATATGCCACCCGGTGTGATATGGGTTTTGAAGCACAAATTATTATGCTACAGAGGTGCTTAGAGATGTGTAAGGGGAGGATTTTTTAGTATATGGCCCTTTAAGAACCACTCATTTAAACACTTCCTCAGAATTTGTGTCTTGTTTTCCAGCACAAATATCTAAACATCCTTAAATCAAGATGCATTTACTTGAGAAGCAAGATTACTTAAAATATGAAGTCTTGCTTTCAGAAAAATTGATCAAAATTAAGTGACTATGCTTATATCAAGAAAAAAAAAAAGTCTGCCAGTGGGGTCAGAAAAGTACATTCAATTTGAAGGGGAAACAGGTTTATTTTTCTGACCCCACTGGCAGTTCATTTTTCTTGTCACTTTTGATTCATTTTTCAGAAAACAAGACTTGTTATCTTGTGTTGTTTTGCTTCTCAAGTAAATGTATCTTGATTTAAAGGGGTCATATGATGCTGCTAAAAAGAACATTATTTTGTGTATTCGGTGTAGGAACAGTGTTGTAAATACAACTTAACCACTGATTTGTAGTTGTGCCCTCTTTTGGAAGACCAAACAAAGTAGTTTCGCTTCCACGCCATTTTAGGTAGGTGTGGCTGACTCTTAACTTTTATAAAGAATATCTCTTTGGATTTGAGACTTAAGTCTTTGTAACTTTACAGATCTTCTTTATGCACCAAGAGCTTGTAACACTCCAAAAAGAAAGGACAAATTGAAATCGCATCATATGACCCCTTTAAGAATGTTTAGATATTTGTACTGGAAAGCAAGACACAAATACTGAGGATAAAATCATTTTTTGCAGATTATTTTTGATAAATGGTCCTACTTCCAGTAAAATCTGACAAAAACGGCCCACTTAGGCAGGAAAAAATTGTCTGTTTGACATGTAAAGAGACTGGCAAGTAAGTACGCAAGTACACAAGTTATTTATTTATTAATTTTATTTTATTTATCTGCTGTTTATCTGTATTTTACGGAAGCTTGTTTCTTATTGTTTCTATTACAAAAAAATAAATAAAAATAAATAAAAAGCAAGCATGCAAGTTATTTATTTATTAATTTTATTTTATTTTATTTATCTGCTGTTTATCTGTATTTTACAGAAGCTTGTTCTGCTCTTTTCTATTACAAAAATAAAATAAATAAATAAATAAATAAATAAAAAGAGTTCATTGCGATTTTTTAACTCACAAAGACAAAACTGACTTTGAGTTTATATCTAAAATAGTAAAAAAAAAAAAAAATCAAATTTCTAAATAAAATCAGAATTGTGCAATAAGAAAACAGAATTGTGAGAGAAACTCTGAATTGCGGAAAAAGTCAGAATCGCAAGAATAGTTAAATATAAACTCAGAACTGCAAGAAATAAAATCAGAATCGTAAAATATAAACTCAATCAGAATTGCGAGAAATGAAATCAGAATTGCAAAACAAACTCAGAATTGCAAGAAATAAAACCAGAACTGTGAAATATAAACTCAGAATTGTCAGAAATCAAATCAGAATTGCTAGAAAATAAAATCCGAAGTGTGTGAAATAAATTTAGAATTGCAAAATATAAACTCAGAATTGTGAGATAAATTTTAAAAATGTAAAGATTTTTTTTTTTGAGTTTATATATTGTACTTCTGAATGGCAAGATAAAAAGTCTAAAATTAAAATTAACTTTAAATTAAAACTGCTTTATTAAACTTTAAATTACTTTTAAATTAACTTTATTTTCTATAGTATTTCTATCTGTACCTGTGCACAGTTAGATGTTCTGTTTGATAATATAATGCAAAGCAACTTTTAAAAAAAATGCCTAGAAATTCAAACATAATTTTTTTTCTTCTGAAAAGACTGGGCTTTACCTCAGGCTAAATTGTGTCTTCAAGGGTTGCAATAGATGTGCAAATCTGTCTATGCATGGCTCATAACTACTGAATATGCTAAATACAGTGGTATTTATTATGAAAATAGTATAATATCTGATAGCTGTCACCTTGGTTACATGGCTTTGTGCGTTCTTATGGAGGCAGAAAAACATTTTGCCGACTGCAGCCCATGAACTCATGATCTCCAGCTGCTGTCTGCATGAATTGCCTTGTTCTACATGCATCTCAAAGAAGCCATGCAATGCCACTGAATCAGTCTATTCAACTCTTTAATGAAGGCTCAAAGTCAACATGAAATCAGAACTGATTCTATGGACTTTCTTAAAGCATGTTCCTGGTCTCATTGTGAATGATTCATTGGTGCATGCTAATTCAAATTAAAAATGGTTATCTTTATCATCTTTCATCAAAACACCTTGCCAACTTTCTTTCTCAGCTTGCATCACTAATCCTTTTACATTTCAGCCCCTTCTCACCAACCACCTCCATCCATTCTGTTTAGAGGTGGGTGGATTGTAATATTGTGAAATATTATTATCATTTAAACAAGCTGTTTTCTATTTGAATATATTTTAAAATGTAATTTATTCCTGTGATCAAAGCTGAATTTTCAGCAACATTACTCCAGTCTTCAGTTTCATACGATCCTTCAGAAATCATTTTTATATGCTGATTTGCTGCTCAAGAAACATATTACAACTTATTATTATCAGTGATGACAACAATTGTGCTGCCTAATATTTTTGTGGAAGTTATACATTTGATACATTTTAGATACATTTGATACACTTTGAATAGAAAGTTCAAAAGAACAGCATTCATTATAGAAATCTTTTGTAACTTTATAATGCCGTTACTGTCACTTTTAATCAATTTAATACACCCTCGATGAATAGAAATATTAAATATTACTGACTCCAAATTGTTCTAAACATTATACTAATACTCCAATACTTAACATGTATTAAGAGGATTGATCTACAAATAGAAAAAAATTATCATAAACATTTGTGATATTTCACAAACAAGTTAAATTTAGCAACCTAGGTATTTATAATGATGTTATTTATGTTACATAATTGTTGGAAACAAAAGGATAACAAAAGTGAGTCTGATTCAGAGCTATAGTTAACTAAAACTAAAACTGAAATTAAAATTAATTTTTGAAAAATTCAACAAAAATTTTTTTATGAAATTAAATTAAACATTAAATTTTTTTATTTGAAATAATAATTTTAAAAAAAACATAGAATTACATATATAATTTTTGGTAAATGTTTTTTTTTTTCCCAGCTAGTTTCCAAGGCAGTATTTATAATTTTAACTTGATGTACTAAAATAACTCCTGAAATAAAATTAATAAATTATACATTTTTTTGTATTAAAAAAAAAAAAATTATGACAAACAACAAAATTACTAAATCTTAAAATAACATTACAATGAAAATGGAAAATATAAAAATTAAAAATAAAACTGATGCAAAATAATAATAAAAACTGTAGCAGTAAAAAAAAAAAAACACTGGTCTTGCATTTTAGGTCTACTGAAATAGTTCTATTGAAAAAAAAATACTGTTGGGATTGGATTGAAAAGAAAGTAAGTGGCTTTGCCCATTCCTAATTCTGTTATGTAAATTTTATGTCCACTTTTTGCGCTCCAATCAGTTTGGTTTAAATAAAGTCCTGCCTTTTATTATAATCTCAAAACCACTCAATTACAGAAGTTAAAGGGGTTTCATGTTGACTTGGATGCAAGTTCTGTTTAAAAGCGTCTTTCGTCTCATCTTCACATGTGTTATAGACCTGTTTTCCTGAATGCTACAGTCTGTGACAGAGCGAGGGATGGAGAGACAGTTTAGCATGCAGCATGTTCACCGGCGGCGGCGGCCACACGGCGTGACTAGCTCGGATTTCTGAAAGCGAAATGAAAAGCTCATTTGCCCAGGCAGCAAAAAATGCCTCGGCGTAGATGATCTAAGCCTCAGTATATTATTAGTGGTTCCTCTTTCTTCACCTACGCAGCTCCGGGTCTCTGCAGGGACCTGCTGCTGGAAGCAGAGCTGATTGTATTGAGGGCTTTGGAGGGCAAAAACTAGCCTAGCATGGGAAAAACTGCCTCGAACTGCTTGGTTGCTTGTGCAAGGGTCATTCCCAAGCACCCAGCTGGATTAACCTGGACCAGCTCTCAAAATGTAAGTACATGGAAATGAGAAGTAAATACAGACTGATATGGAGCTTGGATTCTCAAGGCATATCAATGCAGCGTCTTTATTTTGATAAAAACTCTTTTCACGAGCGGGAGAATCTTAAAACAAAACATGTCCAGGTCACATTTCGCCCTCATTCAGTTTTTATTACATTATTTTAATTCACAAAAAAACACATTCCCAAATAACCCGTTATGTTTCTAAATCTTTTTTGTAATTTCTATTATTCTTAACAATGATTCTCATTATATGCTCACTTACAATCAGAAAAAAATAAGCATTACAACAAATACTACCAATAACCATTTTTTTTTACAATTAAAATAATTCAATACGTTTACACAGCAACAGGGTTATTATAGTTAACTAAAAATAAAATCAAACTAGCTTCAAATAAATGTTATCTGAAATAAATTAACCTAGTTTCCAAGCTTTGAATTTACTTTAACCTCACATACTAAAATAACCAAAACTAAAATTTAAAAATCAATGCAACATATATCGACATATATTTAGAAAAAGAAAAAAAAAATTAATGGCAAAAACATAAAAAAAAAAAAAAATGAAAATGAAAACTGAAAATATAAAAATAAATAAATAATAATTTATTGTAATGTTTTATTTATTTCTTTTTTTTAAATGTTTTCACATTTATTTTAAAACAGACTAAAATTAAAATGAAAAGAGAAAATCTAAAAAATAAAAACAAAAATAAAAATATGAATAAAAACTACTGACTCCACAGCAAATAATTAATCATTTGTTTTATCATTTTTAATTTTTATGTTTTACATTATTTTTAATCTACTTCATTTTATTTTTGTTTGTTTTAATTTAAAACTTTAAAATTAAAATGAAAACGGACAATATAAAAATAAAAACAGATTCAAAATATTAATAAAAACGTCTCGGTTACGTATGGTAACCCTCGTTCCCTGAAGGAGGGAACGGAGACGTCACGTCGGATGACCGACGAAATTGGGATCTCGCTTAGAGAGACCAATCTACTTCGAGTGTAAACTAAACGAGCCAATGC
>NW_015644664.1:146311-148193 GCF_001515625.1 Sinocyclocheilus rhinocerous | reverse complement strand
TGGCTCGTTTAGTTTACACTCGAAGTAGATTGGTCTCTCTAAGCGAGATCCCAATTTCGTCGGTCATCCGACGTGACGTCGAGAGTGACCGACTGAAAGGGAACTATAACAGTAAAAATACACTGCACAGAAAATAATTTATTTATTTAAATTTGTATGTTTAATATAATTTGCAATATACTTATATTTAATTTTTAATTTATATTTATATATAATTACATTTATTTTATTTATTTATTTATTTTAGATTTTTATTTTTTTTATTTATTTTGCATTTTATGATGAAATATGACCAGTTCTCATGTCATTCACACAATACTTACTGCCTCATCTTGAAAAAGGCTTGACATTTTATAACACAGATGCAGAAACATTTAAAGTCAGTGTCTATAAGTCAAGAACGCACCTAGTGTATTTTAGCAAATGCATTGTGAAAAATGGAACGAGGATGTTTTTCACACCACATGGTCATTCATTTACATTAGTCTGCAGCATGAAACCTGCACAGGTTGTGTTTTTCCCATTGATGTCAAATAAAAATGCATCTTCAGGTCTGTTAACACCTGTTCCAAAATCACAGATGCACGACGCCATGCCAAGCTGCAATTTATCTCTGTTTGGCCCAAAAACCCGAACGCATACAGCAGTCTTGGACATCTGCTTGCCAGGGCTGAAAATTCAGACATTAAATCCACAATGCTCTATTCTCAGACGCCTGACGCTTTCCCAGGAGGAATACACTTGACACATGTTAGGTAAACTTTTTCTCATATTTACTTCTCAGATTAATGGCTGCCAAAGTTAACACATTAATGTTTCACCCGATTACATTTGTTTAACACTTGACTGCTTAGAATAACATGGAAAATCTTCCTATTAAGAAATGTGCAATACTTGAAGGTGGATTTGCAACTTGGAAACTTGATTTCAGTGACAGACAGACAGACACATTCAGAAAGGAAATTCAGCAAGTTTTAAGATTAATTGTGTTAATACATATTTTAAATCTGATCCCCTCCAATGATATTCATCGCCATACTTAACATGCACTGTAATTCACAAAATATATAATACTTGCAAATCTGTGTGGAAAATGCTGACAGCACGCTCTTCAGATGCCTGCTATAATATATTCCATCACTCGTCACTCTTATGGCATATCTGAAGAGGATCTGACACTGACCTTGGCAGCCTGTAAGACTGTATGTAGGTTCACTCATGGGGCTCTCAAGATTTCCGAAGGTGAAACGATCTTATGTTATTTGAGGGAAAAGAGCGGGTTCTTCCTGGAAAAATGGCACGAAGAGTGCTTGAAAAGCCTCTAATGGTGCATAATGGGGTTTAATGGGGCATGTGGACTTAAAGAAACAGTTCAGCCAAAAATTACAATTTGTTGAAATTGTACTCATCCTCAGACCATCCAAGATGTAGATGAGTTTGTTTCTTCATCAAATTTGGAGAAATGTAGCATTGCATCACTTGCTCACCAATGGATGCTCTGCAGTGAATGGGTGCCGTCAGAATGAGAGTCCAAACAGCTGATAAAAACATCACAATAATCCACACCACTCCAGTCCATCAGTTAATGTCTTGTGAAGAGAAAAGCTTTTTGTTTGTAAGAAACAAATCCATCACATTAAGACATTTTAACTTCAAATATCACGTCCAGCTAAAATGCAAGTCCTCTATCCATAATATTGCTTTCTTCAGTGAAAAAGATGTTTCCTCTGAATCAGGAGAGAAATAAGCACAGATCAAGCACCGTTTACATGCAAAAACAATCCAAAATAGTTCTAAACAAATTTGTGGGTGGATTTTTGGTGTGAGAGAACAACAGGACATGGACTTTTTTCACTGGAGGAAGCGTTATTATGGATTATGG
>NW_015644664.1:127270-142611 GCF_001515625.1 Sinocyclocheilus rhinocerous | reverse complement strand
CAAGATGTAGATGAGTTTGTTTCTTCATCAAATTTGGAGAAATGTAGCATTGCATCACTTGCTCACCAATGGATGCTCTGCAGTGAATGGGTGCCGTCAGAATGAGAGTCCAAACAGCTGATAAAAACATCACAATAATCCACACCACTCCAGTCCATCAGTTAATGTCTTGTGAAGAGAAAAGCTTTTTGTTTGTAAGAAACAAATCCATCACATTAAGACATTTTAACTTCAAATATCACGTCCAGCTAAAATGCAAGTCCTCTATCCATAATATTGCTTTCTTCAGTGAAAAAGATGTTTCCTCTGAATCAGGAGAGAAATAAGCACAGATCAAGCACCGTTTACATGCAAAAACAATCCAAAATAGTTCTAAACAAATTTGTGGGTGGATTTTTGGTGTGAGAGAACAACAGGACATGGACTTTTTTCACTGGAGGAAGCGTTATTATGGATTATGGACTCAAATTTTGGCCAGAAACAAATGTTTGAAGTTAAAATGCCTTAATGATGGATTTGTTTATTATAAACACAGTTTTTTGCTTCACAAGATGTTAACTGATGGACTAGTGTGTTGTGGATTACTTGTGGATTATTGTGCTGTTTTTATCAGCTGTTTGGACTCTCATTCTGACGGCACCCATTCACTGCAGAGGATCTACTTGTGAGCAACTGACGCAATGCTAAACTTCTTCAAATCAATAAACTCATCTTGGATGTTGATTATTTTCTGATATCTTTCTGATGGCACCTATTCACTACATAAGACCCATCTGCTCTGATGAAGAAACAAACTCAACTACATCTTGGATGGCCTGAGAGTTAGTACAATTTTCATTATTGGGTGAACTATTCCTTTAAAATGCTGCTTATGTAGGCAGCTCACTAGGTTTTCTAACAGAATCATCGACAGGGTGGAAGTCACGTCCATTTAGTGGTGATATTTGCTTTTGGACTTCCTCTGACTGGCTCTTTTGAGAATGTGCTTACTCTGATTTGAAAACTTTACGCTTCAAATTTTATTGTACAAGTGCAGACTTCCAGCACCTACCAACTACAATAATTTCTATGCATTTCAAACAGAGCCTAAATTAGCACCTAACGCACAAACCACACGGCGTATAACACTAGAGTTTGCTGAGAGTCGCGAGCGTCTCGGAGGTGAGAGCTCAAAAGAGCGAGGCCCTGATTAGTCGAGTGTTAATGGAGTGCGCTGAAGGGCTTCTCAGAACAGTCTACCTACTTGAACAGCTCGAGCTGATTACAATAATCAAATAAAAATCTGAAATAAATAATTGCTCTGTTCGCCGGTATGTGAAGAGCGCTCTACACGACTGGAGGGGAAGTGATCACGACACAGCATCTTAGATTTTGCACTGACTAACAAAAACTATAACAATATTCATTAGAGATGTCTGAAAATGCTAGATATATTTAACTATTTTTTAAAACATTTTTATTTATTTAAACATTTTTTTCAAATTTATAATTGATTGTGGACTTGCTATTTATATTTTTATAAAGAAAAAAATATATTATTTTTTAACTCAGATATTTCAGACAGAATATGTTAAAATTATTACAAATAAGTTTTATGTTTATATATATACACACACACACTTCTTTCATAAGAAAAGTTTAGGAGTTCTTTTTCTTGAGATTCTCACAGTAGCAAACCGGTCATCAAGTTAATGAACGTGTTTAATTTTAAGATCACAGCATGCAAGAAAAAATGAACCTCTTCTAGAGATTCGCCCAGCAGGAATCACTTGAGCAAGATGCTGATAATTTGAATAGGAAAAGGCAACAAAATCAGAATGTAATCGCTGGAGTGCTCTACGTCACAGGTCAATTAACTGCATCATCACACCGAGAAAAAAGTGAAAATCTTCATTCTAGAATGTTCTCTAACATTTTTGGTGGGAAATACGACATTTGGGAAAAGAACCATACTCAGTTTCTTGCCATTATCTTTATATTTGACTCAAAACTATAGTATAGTATAAAAAATAATAATAATAACTCTGTCTTTTTTTCTTATCATTTTACACTTACATCTCACAATATTTTTTTCCCCACAGTTCTATATTTATATATCAGATTTCTGTCTTTTTCTCACAATTCTAAATGTATATATTAGAATTCTGTCTTTTTTCTCACAGTTCTAAATTTATATCTCAGAATTCTATTTCTCACAATTCTAAATATATATATCAGAATTGTCTTTTTCTCACAATTCTACATTTTTTATCTCAGAATTCTGTCTTTCACACTTCTAATTTCATATTTTTTGTCCTTTTTCCTCACAATTTTACACTTACATCATACAATGAATTTATTTTTTCACAGTTCTAAATTGATATATCAGAATTCTATTTCTCACAATTCTAAATGCATATATCAGAATGGTCTTTTTCTCACAATTCTACATATTTATCTAAGAATTCTCTTTTTTCCCCTAACAATTCTATATTTATATCGCACAATTCTGTCTTTTTTCCCTCACAATTTTACACTTACATCATACAATGAATTTCTTTTTTCACAGTTTTAAATTTATATCTCAGATTTCTGTAATGTTTCCTCACAATTTTACACTTACATCTCACAATTCTTTTTCCCCACAGTTCTAAAGTTATATTTCAGAATCTTGTCTTTTTTTCTCACAATTCTCCATTTATATCTCACAATTCTAAATTAAAATTTCTCACAATTCTACAATCATATCTCAAAATTGTATTTTCCCCCCTAACAATTCTATATTTATATCGCACAATTCTGTCTTTTTTCCCTCACAATTTTACACTTACATCATACAATGAATTTCTTTTTTCACAGTTTTAAATTTATATCTCAGATTTCTGTAATGTTTCCTCACAATTTTACACTTACATCTCACAATTCTTTTTCCCCACAGTTCTAAAGTTATATTTCAGAATCTTGTCTTTTTTTCTCACAATTCTCCATAGCATCTTAGATTTTGCACTGACTAACAAAAACTATAACAATATTCATTAGAGATGTCTGAAAATGCTAGATATATTTAACTATTTTTTAAAACATTTTTATTTATTTAAACATTTTTTTCAAATTTATAATTGATTGTGGACTTGCTATTTATATTTTTATAAAGAAAAAAATATATTATTTTTTAACTCAGATATTTCAGACAGAATATGTTAAAATTATTACAAATAAGTTTTATGTTTATATATATACACACACACACTTCTTTCATAAGAAAAGTTTAGGAGTTCTTTTTCTTGAGATTCTCACAGTAGCAAACCGGTCATCAAGTTAATGAACGTGTTTAATTTTAAGATCACAGCATGCAAGAAAAAATGAACCTCTTCTAGAGATTCGCCCAGCAGGAATCACTTGAGCAAGATGCTGATAATTTGAATAGGAAAAGGCAACAAAATCAGAATGTAATCGCTGGAGTGCTCTACGTCACAGGTCAATTAACTGCATCATCACACCGAGAAAAAAGTGAAAATCTTCATTCTAGAATGTTCTCTAACATTTTTGGTGGGAAATACGACATTTGGGAAAAGAACCATACTCAGTTTCTTGCCATTATCTTTATATTTGACTCAAAACTATAGTATAGTATAAAAAATAATAATAATAACTCTGTCTTTTTTTCTTATCATTTTACACTTACATCTCACAATATTTTTTTCCCCACAGTTCTATATTTATATATCAGATTTCTGTCTTTTTCTCACAATTCTAAATGTATATATTAGAATTCTGTCTTTTTTCTCACAGTTCTAAATTTATATCTCAGAATTCTATTTCTCACAATTCTAAATATATATATCAGAATTGTCTTTTTCTCACAATTCTACATTTTTTATCTCAGAATTCTGTCTTTCACACTTCTAATTCACATTTTTTGTCTTTTTTTCCTCACAATTTTACACTTACATCATACAATGAATTTATTTTTTCACAGTTCTAAATTGATATATCAGAATTCTATTTCTCACAATTCTAAATGCATATATCAGAATGGTCTTTTTCTCACAATTCTACATATTTATCTAAGAATTCTCTTTTTTCCCCTAACAATTCTATATTTATATCGCACAATTCTGTCTTTTTTCCCTCACAATTTTACACTTACATCATACAATGAATTTCTTTTTTCACAGTTTTAAATTTATATCTCAGATTTCTGTAATGTTTCCTCACAATTTTACACTTACATCTCACAATTCTTTTTCCCCACAGTTCTAAAGTTATATTTCAGAATCTTGTCTTTTTTTCTCACAATTCTCCATTTATATCTCACAATTCTAAATTAAAATTTCTCACAATTCTACAATCATATCTCAAAATTGTATTTTCCCCCCTAACAATTCTATATTTATATCGCACAATTCTGTCTTTTTTCTCACAATTCTAAATGTATATCTTAGAATTCTGTCTTTTTTCTCACAGTTCTAAATTTATATCTCAGAATTCTGTTTCTCACAATTCTAAATTTATATATCAGAATTGTCTTTTTCTCACAATTCTAAATTTTTATCTCAGAATTCTGTCTTTCACACTTCTAATTTCACATTTTTTGTCTTTTTTTCCTCACAATTTTACACTTACATCATACAATGAATTTATTTTTTCACAGTTCTAAATTTATATCTCAGAATTCTATTTCTCACAATTCTAAATGTATATATCAGAACTGTCTTTATCTCACAATTCTACATTTTTATCTCAGAATTCTCTTTTACACTTCTAATTTCACATTTTTTGTCTTTTTTCCCTCACAATTTTACACTTACATCATACAATGAATTTCTTTTTTCACAGTTCTAAATTTATATCTCAGATTTCTGTAATGTTTCCTCGCAATTTTACACTTACATCTCACAATTCTTTTTTTTTTTAAATCTTGTCTTTTTTTCTCACAATTCTCCATTCATATCTCACAATTCTAAATTCAATTTTCTCACAATTCTACAATCATATCTCAGAATTTTCTTCCCCCCCCCTAACAATTCTATATTTGTATCGCACAATTCTGTCTTTTTCCTCACAATTCTTTATTTATTTTTATCCCCATCCCCATTTTTATTCCATAGCTTTGTTCTAGTGTTGCTATAGCTAAAATGAGTTTGCATTGTGCTCCTCACTGTAAACGTGAATACTCCGCTGCTATAAAAATGTCTCTAGAAGCAAATAAGCACAAAATGAGCTTGTGCGAGATCTCAATTTCTAGCATGGTTAAACATCTGCATATGCTGTGTGCTAGTGCAGCTCATGCTTACACTAGTTGCTCTACATTTGCATGTTTTTCTCACAATTCTAAATGTATATCTTAGAATTCTGTCTTTTTTCTCACAGTTCTAAATTTATATCTCAGAATTATATTTCTCACAATTCTAAATGTATATATCAGAACTGTCTTTATCTCACAATTCTACATTTTTATCTCAGAATTCTCTTTTACACTTCTAATTTCACATTTTTTGTATTTTTTCCCTCACAATTTTACACTTACATCATACAATGAATTTCTTTTTTCACAGTTCTAAATTTATATCTCAGATTTCTGTAATGTTTCCTCGCAATTTTACACTTACATCTCACAATTCTTTTTTTTTTTAAATCTTGTCTTTTTTTCTCACAATTCTCCATTCATATCTCACAATTCTAAATTCAATTTTCTCACAATTCTACATTCATATCTCAGAATTTTCTTTTCCCCCCTAACAATTCTATATTTGTATCGCACAATTCTGTCTTTTTCCTCACAATTCTTTATTTATTTTTATCCCCATCCCCATTTTTATTCCATAGCTTTGTTCTAGTGTTGCTATAGCTAAAATGAGTTTGCATTGTGCTCCTCACTGTAAACGTGAATACTCCGCTGCTATAAAAATGTCTCTAGAAGCAAATAAGCACAAAATGAGCTTGTGCGAGATCTCAATTTCTAGCATGGTTAAACATCTGCATATGCTGTGTGCTAGTGCAGCTCATGCTTACACTAGTTGCTCTACATTTGCATGTTTTTCTCACAATTCTAAATGTATATATCAGAACTGTCTTTTTTCTCACAATTCTACATTTTTTTCTCAGAATTATATTTCTCACAATTCTAAATGTATATATCAGAACTGTCTTTATCTCACAATTCTACATTTTTATCTCAGAATTCTCTTTTACACTTCTAATTTCACATTTTTTGTCTTTTTTCCCTCACAATTTTACACTTACATCATACAATGAATTTATTTTTTCAGTTCTAAATTTATATCTCAGATTTCTGTAATGTTTCCTCACAATTTTACACTTACATCTCACAATTCTTTTTTTTCCACAGTTCTAAATTTATATTTCAGAATCTTGTCTTTTTTCTCACAATTCTCCATTTATATCTCACAATTCTAAATTAAATTTTCTCACAATTCTACATTCATATCTCAGAATTTTCTTTTTTCTCCTAACAATTCTATATTTAAATTGCACAATTCTGTCTTTTTTCTCACAATTCTAAATGTATATCTTAGAATTCTGTCTTTTTTCTCACAGTTCTAAATTTATATCTCAGAATTATATTTCTCACAATTCTAAATGTATATATCAGAATTGTCTTTTTCTCACAATTCTACATTTTTATCTCAGAATTCTGTCTTTCACACTTTTTGTCTTTTTTTCTTCACAATTTTACACTTACATCATACAATGAATTTCTTTTTTCAGTTCTAAATGTATATCTCAGAATTCTATTTCTCACAATTCTAAATGTATATATCAGAACTGTCTTTTTCTCACAATTCTACATTATTATCTCAGAATTCTGTCTTTCACACTTCTAATGTCACATTTTTTGTCTTTTTTCCCTCACAATTTTACACTTACATCATACAATGAATTTCTTTTTTCACAGTTCTAAATTTATATCTCAGATTTCTGTAATTTTTCCTCACAATTTTACACTTACATCTCACAATTCTTTTTTTTTATCTTGTCTTTTTTTCTCACAATTCTCCATTCATATCTCACAATTCTAAATTCAATTTTCTCACAATTCTACATTCATATCTCAGAATTTTCTTTTCCCCCCTAACAATTCTATATTTGTATCGCACAATTCTGTCTTTTTCCTCACAATTCTTTATTTATTTTTATCCCCATCCCCATTTTTTATTCCATAGCTTTGTTCTAGTGTTGCTATAGCTAAAATGAGTTTGCATTGTGCTCCTCACTGTAAACGTGAATACTGCGCTGCTATAAAAAATTTTCTAGAAGCAAATACGCACAAAATGAGCTTGTGCGAGATCTCAATTTCTAGCATGGTTAAACATCTGCATATGCTGTGTGCTAGTGCAGCTCATGCTTACACTAGTTGCTCTACATTTGCATGTTTTTCTGCACTTCACAGGTTTCACTAACTGTGAGACTGCTCGGTTTCCCCACATGCTGTTCTCTCTATAATTTTATGGATAATTTAATGACATGCTAATTTTCATCACTACATAATCAGTGTGACAGATATTGTAATTTGATTACATTACTCAAGGACAGTTTTACTGTATTCATCAGTAAAATGTGCAATCACATTGCCCACTTGTGCATTGATTTGTGATTCCCTTGCCAGCAGTTACACCTGCCATGTGTGTGTGTGTGTGTCTGTGTGTGTGTGAGTGTGGGAATCGCACTATAGGAAGCTGTGCATTTGTTCTGTGTCTGATCTGGCTGTGAGCACCTGTTTATGAGTTAGTGTGATATGCGTTTGCATGGAAATAATGCAGATGGCTTTACCTCACATGAATAATGTGGAGAATCTCATGATGCATTTCTGTTCTTCGTGTCACTTTTTACTGACCATGTTCCTTTGATTCCTTCAAACACACAAAAACACTTCACTTAATATTAAAAGTTACATTTCGTATAAGTGATACAGCGTTCATGTTTTTCACTATTATGCAGTACATACTTATGTTAACATTAAAAAAATAATAATTACCCATTTCATCTGTATAAATCGATGAATTAATTTTGATTTAAAAGCCTTTAGCTGATCTAAGCATAATTAAATGTGTCATTAAAAACAGTTTATCTAATCCAAAAATTTGTCTGCATAAATACTGACCTTGAATGTTATTTAATTATAATTATTTGATATTATTATTTAATTAATTATAATTAATGTATAATTAATTTTAAATAGACTTGCGTTATTATAGCTAAAATGAAAGGCATAAAAAAGTTTGATCATAGCCTATAGTTTGAGCATTTTATGATTCTCTAAAACTTCTGACCAGCAGTGCTAGTTAGTTTGTTTGTCCTATTGTGACACATGCTGCAGAAGTAGTTTATATATAATGGATATTTTTAGCAACATGGACATTTATTTTCTTGTATGCATCTACACTTATTTATTGTTCTATTTTGAGGTCACACATTCAGTTTAGACACAAACTTTAAGATTTAGACATGAAGATAAGGGTGATGTTTACTGTCCGACAGCATTCATCTGGGTGTACATCTGTCCCGTTTCAAACTGATAACACTGCAAAATTTCCAGGGGCAACAGAACAAGACTTTACTTCACTTTACTGCTCAACTTAAAGTACACTACAGTTTTAAAAGAATTTTTTTTCTGCTCACCAAAGTTGCATATATTTATCGAAAATAGAGTAAAAGCAGTACTGTGAAATATTATTACAATTTAAAATAACTACTTTCTATTTGAATATATATTTAATGTGTGCACGTGATGCACAGCTGAATTTGCAGCATCATTACTCCAGTCTTCAGTGTCACATGATCCGTCAGAAATCTGCTCAGGAAACATTTTGGATTATCATCAATGCTGAAAACAGTTGTGCTGCTGAATATTTTTGTGAAAATGGTGATGCATTTTAAGGATTACTTGATAAATATAAAGTTCAAAACATTTATTTGAGATAGAAATCTTTTGCAACATTATTAATGTCTTCACTGTCCCTTTCGATAAATTTAATGCATCCTTGCTGAATTAAAGAATTAAATTCTTTAAAAAAACATCAAGGGCAGAAATGTTTTAATTTAGTTAAAAGGTTTTAGTTAACTAAATAAAAATCCAGCTCTACACTCATGTACACTTTACAGCCTCTTGATTGTTAGCAGACATGAGAAAGCAAGTGCTGCTGTTGATTCGATGAAGTTTCATTTCCATGTGGTGATTAAAAGTCTATAGTTCAGAGTTCACACAAACACCTGCTATTCATTTACTCATCATCTGTTCCTACATGCTTGAATTAACTCATTTACATTCTCCCCTTCCCCTCAAACATCCCAAAAGGTTAAAAAAAAAGTTATGGACATTTGTCTCAGTGAAAGGGGCATAAGTCACTCCTTTCAGGATCAAAATGGAAAGTGTCCACCTGCCAAAAAACTTCTCTTTTCCCCAGTGATGGATCACATTCTGAATTTGACAGGAGAGATAAAGTGTTCATCCCTCACTTTTGGCCTCTTCTTCCGTTTTTATCTTCTTTTATTCTCCTCAAACAAATTGGCTCTCTGCGGTCTGCTTTTTATGATATTTCCAGAAATGGAGCTTTAGAATCTTCATTCACATTTTGCTCAGTTGAAACTGGGGGAAGAGATTTATAATATTAAATGGAAAATCATACTTTCTAATACTTTACCGTTTTAATTATACATTTTATTTATTTATTTGTTTGTGTGTTTATTTATTCATGTAATCATTCATTCTATTTATTTTATTTGGATGGCAATGTTCCAGAACTATAAGGGTGTTGATCCAGTAATACATATTTCTTAAATTATAATAATAATATTTGACAAATTATTTATTTTTAATAATACTATTTTTTTAATTAATGTTAATTTTATGGCAATGTTCCAGAACTATAAGGATGTTGAAGTGTTTTATTTGTAATTATAAAATATATTATTATTATTATGTAATACTTTATTTATTTATTTACTTATTTATCTATCCATCATTTTATATGATTATTTGATAGCAATGTTGTTCCACAATTAATAAAGGATGTTGATCCAGTAATATAATATAATATAATATAATATAATTAATATAATATAATAATTATATTATATTACATTATATTGTTCCAGAACTAACAGAGGATGTTGATTCAGTAACATGTCGTACTTGGCAGATTTTAAGATCTATTTTGGACCGTTTTCTTTGATAGTCACCTTTCTGCATTCAGGTGCAGCTGTGACACAATGTGACATTGCAGCTGAGAAGCCGAGAGCATCATGATACCTATTGTGAACGGATATGGAATATGAGGTAGGAATAGCTTCATTATCCCTTCACAGATGACTCACTGATTATTTTCATCATTCAGTCACATTCATCCATGGATGCCTTTGGTGAAGCACTGCATACTGGGATCTCCTGTCAGGAGATTTAGTAGGTATTATATTGTAAGTTCACTGGAATAATGAACCTAGAGCTCTTTATGCTGGGTTATGCTTTTATTTGTTTTTATAAATAAATAACTATATATACTGTTCATTATTTTACAATGTTTCATTGATATGAATAAAATCAATGGGGAATAAACTAAAATAAATAGGCCTTAGCTTTTTCATTTCAAAGTTATACAGAATGCAAGAGCTCACAATTTTCCTCCCTAGGCCTACTTTTCTTCACGTAGACATCTAATTCTATGAAATATGACCTATTGCCATTTTCTTACATTTCTGCTGTGGTAAACATGTTCTTCTGCTACTGATTTTGCTTAGTTATGAATAACTGCCAGAGACAACTTTTTCATTAGATCGACAAAAGTGAAATGCTAAGCGCCTCAAGAAAGAAACATGAAAATGTAAGTCACACAAGAGTATGAGGGTGTAAGAATAAGTGTTATTTAAACTTTTTTTTTTTTTAATTGCTTTCTAGCAAGTTTTTACTTTACCAAAAACCTAATTTAGTTTAGATGCAACTTTGATCCGGAATATGTTGTTTTGATCCTGCTGTGCCTTTAAGACGCACGTAAGCAGCATGTTCACGCACACCAGTGTTTACCTCACATGAATAATAAGTATAGCAGTAGGCTATACTTATCTGCGTGGTCCTAAATATAACAGCCAATTTTCAGAGCCAGAATTAAATTACATATTAACAGGTTCACAAAACAATCTGTGCTGAAATGTGCACCCCAAACTGTAAAGATATGACTGAAATCTGGGACGTTGTTAAATAGGAGACAAGAATTAAAAATAAAAAGATTAAGCTGTGAAATAGAAACTTAAATGTGTAAATTACAAAACACAGTAGTGTACTGTAGCCTGTTGCTGTCTCAAATACTTACAAGCAAAGCGAAATTAACAGCTGAACCTCTCCAAGCAACACCATTGTGTTCTCGAATGAATCAATGTTTTGAACAAATCGGTTCATTGATTCAGTAACTCATTTATAAAGCCAGTCGCGTGTCTTTCTTGAGTGAAGCAGTATTTCGAACGAACCGGTTGAATGAATGATTCAATGATTCACTGATAAATTTGCCATTTGTCGCCACCTATTGGTGTAACGATGTAACAACTAACGTTTTTTTTTAAAGCGTATTACCAATAAATTGTCTTTTTGAACTGAATGGGGAGTTTTGACCTCTAAAAGTAGTGTTTTCGCAATAAAATGAACTCTCATGTCAAAGCATCAAGAAAAAAATGATTTCTCCTGACATGAGCTCTTTAAGAAGAGGATGTGTAAAATATGCCATCTGCTTTGTTCTACCACTAATAAACTGCATCAACATCTCCCTCGACTATTCCCCTTTGCTCATCTGCATCAGAATGAGTTAACTGAGAAACCCCTGATCTGACAGAACACGCAATGAAACAAACGGACATGCCCGATCTCTCAGAGACGATTCACACCGCTGCTCCAGTGGAGATTTGGAAATGATGATGGACAGACGGAAACATGAGCTTCTCGCTTCTAGATCTCACATATACTGATGCGTCTCTCCCAAATGTAAAGATTATGACAGACGAAGATGAGAATCCACCCCAACAGCACTTTCCCGCTGCTCCTCACGGTAGTTTGCGTGTCTCGGAGGAGGGCATTTGATGGATGGCGCTTCATCCACACAGACCACGGATCCTTGTTCTCAGCAGCTTTTGTAAAGTCAAGAAGCCATCGAAAGGCAGAAAACAGCACAAAAAATGTCTGCTGATGGAAATTTGGACTTGAAAAAATGGGGGAAAAATGGACTTGATGGCGAATCTATCTATCTATCTATCTATCTATCTATCTATGAAACTTTAGATCTATCTATCTATCTATCTATCTGAAACTTTAGATCTATCTATCTATCTATCTATCTGAAACTTTTGATCTATCTATCTATCAATCTATCTATCTACGAAACTTTAGATCTATCTATCTATCTATCTGAAACTTTTGATCTATCTATCTATCAATCTATCTATGAATGAAACTTTAGATCTATCTATCTATCTATCTATCTATCTGAAACTTTAGATCTATCTATCTATCTATCTATCTATCTATCTATGAAACTTTAGATCTATCTATCTGTCTATCTATCTATGAAACTTTAGATCTATCTATCTATCTGAAACTTTTGATCTATCTATCTATCTATGAAATTTTAGATCTATCTATCTATCTATCTATCTATCTATCTATGAAATTTTAGATCTATCCATCTTCAACCATGCTCATTGTTTCTAACATTGTCTTTCAGAACAATGTACAGCATAAGTAAAATTTGATGTCTATTTTTTGTCTGTTCTGTTTTCCGATAAATGTTATGGCGCATTGTAATTAGAGGTTTCAATTCTGTCTGTAGCACAATGTTTCCTTTGAGCAGGAAGAAGAGCAGTAAGTGTGAGCAAGAACAATAGTGATGATTGCCTAATATAAATCTCTATCTAGAGGTTTTCCCCTTCAGTTCAGTATTTTAGGAATTTATTCAGAGAGAGTGCTGCTGTTACCTGGCCTGACTGTTGTATAAATTAGATCTGGATGCCTGTGGTGTCAATAAACAGCAAACCGTTGAATCCGTCCTCTGTCGGTGTTAAATACTATCCCTCTGTCCTCAGGCTATTCCAAGGCCAGCTTATGGTCTGCCATATATAGCTTTTGATTATCGGATGAGACGCAGGAGTCATTTATCATAAAGGGAGCAGACAAAGCATGTTTGCTCACAGAGGGAAACCGCAGGGGCGACTGATTCCTCACTTAGTTTTCTATGTACCACACAAGTCAATGACTCCGCTGACTCCGTTGTCCTTGTATCTCAAAGGTTTGATCAACCTGTTTTTTGAAAGGTTTCCCTGGAAACTGGAGAAATCTCCAAGAAAATTGTTCAAGGATTTACTATCACAGCTGAATGACATACTTATAAATGTACTAGAGGGGAGTATTAGCCAATAATTAATTGAAGCACATAAAATATTTTGCAGCACAAAAAAAAATGCTGTAATTGTAAAAGTTAAGCTCTTTGCAAAAACTTACATAAGTCTCAGTAACGCTTGATCACAGATGTACGGTCTGTCTGAGGCTGTGCATCACAGATTTTACCATGCGCTTTTATGACAATATTATGACAATATACAGTAATGTTCGATCAATAAATAAATGAATGGATCAGGGTTATTATACTTAACTAAAACTAGACCTGAAACTAAAATTAAAAGAAAACTAATTTGACATTTTTTTACTTGAAATAAAATAAGTATTAATTAAATGATAAAAAATTAAAATGAAAGCAGAAAATATAAAAATATAAACTAATTGAAAATATTAATAAAAAAATAACATTTCTACACGTTTCTACTTTTTTCACCTCTGAAATTGGCTTTTTTTTTTCTTCTATTTTTTATTTTAACCCCATCCCAGGCTTGATGGTTTTGTTATAGTGGTGTATTGTTATTATTATCTTTTTCTTTTCTTCTCTTTATTCTGCTTGTCATGCTGTAAAACTCAATCATGTTGGTGTTGGTTAATAAAAAATTACGTTTAAAAAAAAATAGTATCTTTAATGAATGAATAAATCATTTATTTATTATAAAATTAAATTATAAAAAAAAGTTTTAAAGAAGTCTGTGGTGAAAAAATTTCAACTAAAATGAACTGGACAGCCCTATAATGCATTAAACATTTCATTTGCAGAGGGCTTTTAGCTGATATTAAAACTGGAATATCTGCATCAAAAATTATTTATAGTAAACAAGCCAGCCATGGAGAAATCATTCCCTGAAAACCTGAGCATATATTCTCTCTTTAATTGCCTTACAAGTGTTTTTATTTCTTAGTGTTTTTAAAGTAGTGGGTGGGAATCTCATATGATTTGAATATAGAACAGACTGTCTCTTGGCTGTCTCCAGACAAGCAAATCTAATCTTTCATGATCCAGCACTGTCTATTATTATTAGTTTTGCTATGAAAAAGAAAACTAATTTGAAAACCAGAGGAAGATAATTAAGTACATCCCCTGAAGACTCCCAGATCGGTCTTGATGTTCTAGATGACTCTGGAACGACAGTGAATGAATTTAGATGCGTTACCTGAATATATTAGACAAGGGTACATCTGCTAACTGTCTAAATAACAGCTTGCCTTTAACCTTTGAACTTGACAGAGTGGGTCACGATTATGACACCTGTTTTGTGGGTCAGCAGATCTTCGTTTGTGTGTTTTATAAACTCTTTGTGAGTTCTCAGCTGGTAAAAAATACCATACACATACAACTAATGCATTTAGTCCAGAACACAGCATAGGCCTATTCAGTATGCTCCATTGCAAAATATGCCATCAAAAGTTGTAAAATTAGTTTGGTTTAAAAAAAAAATAACAGCATAAACACTAAGCGAACCAGGACTAAATGTAGGCCTATTGTTTTAATTTTGGTTTGGATCAAAAGAACTGAACTAGAAATGTGAACAAACCCTACAATGCCATGCTCATTTCCAATGCAGCTGCAAACAATGAAAACTCTTTTAAAGGGATAGTTCACCCCAAAATGAAAATTTGATGACAGCACTATGTCCAACTTCCTTGAGCGCACGCACGGCATCCGATGCGTGAGGTGTGTACGCGCTCTGGCGTAGTTTACGCACGCGCCAGAAGTGATCTCTCGCGCGTATATTCGCATGGATTTATAGTTTAGGGAAGGAGGGAGAGCAGACAGCAAAACAAAAATATGAGTCAATGCAGTAGTGTGTTCAGTCAACCCAAGTAGGCTATTAGGATTTTTCAATAAAGGTATTGCACTCATTTTTATAAATAGGCACTTTAAACACAAATTTGTTTTAATATATATGTATGAAAAATAGGTTTGTTACATCTTGGGTATTTAAGTCATTTTAAGATAAATAAC
>NW_015644664.1:116253-126670 GCF_001515625.1 Sinocyclocheilus rhinocerous | reverse complement strand
TTTTGTTACCATTGCCATGCATTATACGACTGATAGACTGCAACGGCTGGACTTAAAAATCATAATTTGTGTTCTACTGAAGAAACAAAGTCACCTACATCTTGGATGCCCTGGGGGTAAGCAGATAAACATCACATTTTCATTTTTGGGTGAACTATCCCTTTAAGTTTCATTGGTGTAGAGAGGGAAGAGGTGGAGACAAGAGAGTGATCACGTGGCTTATTATATGACACGCCCACAATTGCGACCTTTTCCCGCGCTCTCTCCGACCAAAACAGAAAAGTAAATAGGCTTACAAAAACTAAAGTAGTATTTATTTTTTTAGTTCTATATTTTTTATTTTATTCTAGAGCATATTTATAAAAACATTTTTTGTTCAGTTTATTTTTTCACTGCTAGATTTATAGTTTTTAAATATTTAATAATGATAGCATTGGTCCACTGCTCTACATCAAGGTTAAACAGTCATTTCTTTGTTAGTCTTTTGATTTACAGAATGTCCTGCATGTTACATCATGAATCTAAGATCGCTTTATTCGACTTCACACAAACCAATACAGGACTCATATTAAAAGCTGCTTTATCTGAGTAGCAAAGCCTCGGCGCCGTGACTGACAGTAGTCTGAAAAATAAGAAGCATTTCTGTCCAGAGTCATTATGTCTTCCATCTAACACCTGAAAGCGGCTCATAAGCCGTGTCTGTTCCGTTACAATCATTCTGAACATCACCTCTTACCTTGACATGTTCCATCTATAAGCTCAAACTCGAGCGCAGACTGCAAACCCATAATAATGAAAAGCACGGGTGCCAATCATCTGTGCCAACCTTTATGGAAAACTCCTGACTCATATTCATGACAGCTCCTCTTTGTTGAGCAGAATATGTAATATTTGGCGGTCAGACTGCCCTCCTTACTTTTGACGGTCGGTTCGGAGGTTAGAAAGGGAACTCGGAAAGTATTAAATGTCAACAGCGTCCTCCCACAGAGCTCTCGAGGGCTGATTTCATCCAGCTGAAACACAGTGGAAACTGCTTCATTCGGATGGGTTCTTTGCTGAATTTCTCCATGATGTCCAATAAACCTGAGAACAAACTGTTATTAGTGATTACATTTATTATCTGACTAATTTTGTGCGTTTAAAAGGTATAAAAAAAAAACAGCGGGATTTCGCATTGACAACGTGTGTCAGATGTGGCTCCACACGGCGACTAAAACGAAAATGGCTACAATAATTTAAAATCTCATTGACAAAAGTCGAGAAACTGTATGTGCGTCCATACCACTGATCTATAGCCTATATAAGGATTTTATGTTCTCTATTATAGATCAGTGGTCCATGCGTGCACGTTCCTTCTCAGAACAACGAACACAGCGCGACCCGTCATGTCCGATTCTCGTAAATTAGCCTACTCTTATGAACTAATTCTTTTTAGTGAGCCCGTTAGGCTACAAAGATTCATAAAGCAATCGCACTCGTTCGCGAGTTGGCGGTTTGAATCAGACTCACTCAGCCAGCGAATCGTTCAGTTACTACATTTACAAGGGGTTCACTGAAAAGCGAGTCATTTCTCGGAAATGTTTCATTTGAAATGGCAATTTTAAAGGGGTCATATGACGTTGCTAAAAATAACATTATTTTGTGTATTTGGTGTAATGCAATGTGTTTATGCGGTTTAAGGTTCAAAAAACGCATTATTTTCCACATACTGTACATTATTGTTGCGTACCTCTATGCTCCGCCTTTCTGAAACGCATCAATTTTTTACAATGCTCATTGTTCTGAAAAGCCAGGTGTATGCTGATTGGCCAGCTAACCAGTGCGTTGTGATTGGCCGAATGCCTCAAGCGTATGACGGAAATGTTACGCCCCTTAACATACTGTGATGCCGTGTCCCAGAGCGACGAGACAAAACCAATAAAACTCATTACAAACGAGGCAATGCTTTTACAATTTTTTTGTAATTTTTTTACACATTGTTTTATTTTTTTAAACATTTTTACAAACGAGGCAATGCTTTTACAATTTTTTACAAAGCTCATCGTTCTGAAAAGCGAGGTGTATGCTGATTGGCCAGCTATCCAGTGCGTTGTGATTGGCCGAATGCCTCAAGCGTATGACGGAAATGTTACGCCCCTTAACATACTGTGATGCCGTGTCCCGGAGCGACGAGACAAAACCAATAATACCAATTACAAACGAGGCATTTGTTGCATCCAGCGGGGACATAATTACGGATTATAATGACTTACCTTGGTTTCACTGTTCTTATGTTTACTCGCATGCATTCCTGTCATTCATCAAATCGTCAATAAATGTTGCATTTGAGTTCATTCTCTGTATATGCCTCTGAGTCCTGTGACAGTGTGGATATGATGCGGAGGCATGGGGGAAAAGCACAACTTTTCAGACTGGCAAACCCATCACAGGTAGGGGAAAATTTGGATAAAGCAAGAGTGATGGGGTTACTACTGCTTAATTCTCTTAGGCACGTATATCACAAATACCTGAAATGGGGATAAAAGGGTGATCGCATCTCTGATTGAAAATGTTTGTTCATTTGTTTTTGTCAGTTGTAATCAAAGGTCCACATCAGGGATCTCCAACCCAGCTCCTGGAGAGTTACCATCCTGCAGATTTAAGTTCCAACCCTGCTTCAACACACCTGTCTGTAATTAAGTAGCCCTGAACACCTTGATTAGCTGGCTCAGGTGTGTTTGATTAGGGTTGAAGCTGAAATCTGCAGTATGGTAGCTCTCCAGGAGCAGGGTTGGAGACCCCTGGTCCAGGCTATAGTAGCATGCTTCTTGGATCCGACTCAAATGCAACAGGAACCTGGCAGACACCTCCAAATAACACGACATTCTTAGAGATAAGCATTGCACTGTATAGAGTCAATATTTACACTTCTATTTACAGCCTTTGTGCACAGACGCATTGTAGGCTACTCTCCCAGTTTCAGGAAACAGTCCTATGTAAAATGCGCTGCACACATCTGAATATTTGGGTTGAACTGTTCTGGAACAGTGTTGTAAATACAACTTAACCACTGATTTCTAGTCGTGTCCTCTTTTGGAAGACCAAACAAAGTAGTTTCGCTTTCACAACTAAACAAACAGCATCTCCACGACATGGCGGCGGCGGCAGCAACAATACTGCAGAGAGAATCAAAGTTATGCTTTCTTTCTTTGCATGAACATTTGGGCGGTGTTATGCAAATCTTCCCACACAGTGACGTAGACATGTGGGGGCGTGTTTAAACGAGGCGTTTTAGGAGGGCGTGCCGCGTGGACGAGTCTTAAACTTTTATAACGAATATCTCTTTGGGTTTGAGACTTTAGTCTTTGCAACTTTAGGGATCTTATCTATTCACGAACAGCTTGTAACACTCCAAAGAGAAAGAAAAACTTGAAATTGCATCATACGACCCCTTTAGGTTTGTGAGTGCACTTATTGACCGGTTGTTTTTGTTACGTGTTCGCTAAATTGTAAGGTAAACACAACATTCGATTTTTTTTTTCTCAAACAGGCAGACATATTTTACAAAACTGATATTTTATGCCCCAAATAAATGATTAAATTTCACAGTAATTCAAGTCTGGAGCCCTGAGCCAAATTTATTTTCTCTTGGGCTCGTCTTGAGACTGGGCTGGGGAATCATTGTGCTGTATTAGCCAAATGAACTTTCCACTGAATCAACAAAAGTCTCTCCATTTGAAGGTGCTGATGGGAGTTAGATACAGTGAGTTTATTGTGGCAGGAATCATCCAAACCAAAACGTTTTCATTTAGTCTAATTCCTCACCTGGAAATAAAAATGAATGATTATGAGCCAATTAGAAAATTCTGAGGTTATTTAATGTATTTTATGGAAATTTTGATTTGACACTAACTTCCCATATGGAAAACAGTATTTTCTTTATCTGGACAAAATATATGTTAAATAGGCTATATGCTAAATATATGTTGAAAACATTTAAGTTCCAAAAAAATTACTGACATTTAAAATATATAGGCTAATTTCAACCTTCATTTTTTATAATGCATTTTCAGGGGCAAGAATATACTTTTCCAGTCTTACAGTAGCCTACATTTAGGCATTATCCATTACTTTATTTATTACATATATTACATTTATTTAAATGTGTTATATGTTCACGTTATAGACAACACAATCTTTTCTTCAGATGTGATGTGGATGTATTTTCTTGGATTGAAATATGTGGAAGGCAGGTTTAAAAAATATATATCTACCAAAAATATATTGGTACAAAATGTATTTACGTACATTGTCCTTTTTTATATTTTGAAATATATTTAAAATATTTTTGAAAATATATTTTTTGCTGTATAGGTTAAGTTGCTCTATGCTCATTATTTCCATAAGGTTAAAAAAAAGAGCATTTAGGAGGTCAAATCAAACATATTTTGAGTGCACTAGATGTATCTGCATTGCTTTCTTCAATAAATGTTAGGCAGAACATCCCAATCACTCTCTTCTATATAAAGAAAGTGAATGAGGACAGCTTTAAAAGTTTAATAAAAGCATGACTCACTCTACTCCAAGAATGATAAACAGACAAAAAAAAAAAAAAGTTCAATTAGGCACAAGGCTCCAGCAAATTCACATTAAGCTTAATTATTATGCATAATAATATTGCATTACATTTGTTAAATACAATTCGTCTCCGAACACATACCTATACGCATCTTTGTGCAATCTGGACACGGTGTCATGTAATTGGCTGTTTGCACAATGCAAGACTCACAGCATGAATAATGAATCTTGATAATTCCTGACTAATTGCACCAGCTGTGAATAATTTCTTTCATGACAATAATTACCAAGGACCCTCTCATTTCCTCAGACGCACTGAGCAGGACCGGTGCCCAAAACTCTTTAGCGAGGCCTCTGTTTGTATTCGGATGGCACTTTGCCACAATGCCTTTGACACTCAGTGATATATATTCTGTCAATTATGCTTAGAAGCAGCTCAAAGAGGACATACAAATGAATTTATGGATTGAGGAAGCGATGCGTGGACAGCCAGACGGACGGACGGATGGACAAATCAATACCGTGAGTCTTGAAATTCACCCAAACGCACAACATTATGCAGCTTCTTCTCATTTCCTGAGATATTTTCTCTCATCTTTTTCTTTCAGTCCAGCTCTGTTGTTTTTTTAATAGCTCTCGCTGATGGTTGCTTTAATAACTCCTGTGTTTAATATTAAATGAGGAGAGGCCAGTAAACAGGGACTTTGCAAGCATCCCACAGTAAAATCCATCCACCTGCTAAGATTTCCGCTGGGTGCTTGGCGGGCCATTGTGTTCATCCTCCACAACAACATATTTATCATTCTCGAACCGTGAGGGGAAAATGGCCAAATTGACCAATTATTCAGAAACGGAAGTGCAGATTCTACATAATGTCAGTTGGCGAAATGTGCAGAATTGGCTGTTGCTGGACAGTGTGCTTTTGTTGCTCAGGGGTGATTTAATATTTAGAGTAATTGGACTGGTGCTGTTCACCCCGGCTGCTAAGTGATAAACTTTTAAAATCACTCAGATTATAAAGGATTTTTTACACGTACGCCCAGTGGTCAATCTGAGGTGGTGAACCGGATAACTCACAAAATGCTATTGATTGTGGGTCACTATTTTTAATTATTGTAATTTCCTAGCAAACGGGCATCCCAGTGCGGTTTCTCAAGTGATTTTCTGCAAGTCTAATTTCCTGTGTTGGCAACAAAAAGTGTTTACTAACAAATAAGTGTGCTAAAACAGTGACTGGAATGGTTTTAACGTCACACATTGATGTGAAAGCCTTATTAAGTCCAGATTTGGGCACTTCTGAAGAAAATGCTGGTGTTTGCACATGCAGAAGTTGACTGCAGGATGCTAGGATGTTGTGAGTGGTTGCTATGCAGTTGCTAGGGCATGAGTTTAAGGTTAGTGTTTTGTTTAAAGCAATAACCCTTAAGGTATGATCACATTAGCAAAATTTCATGGAGAAAAAGGTCCATCGTACAATGTCAATATGGATGTATGAAGAACAACTCGTTCAAAAATCACTTACAAACCAAGCATATTTTTGTGGGTCAGTGCAGCAAATTCACATGACCAACTGTGCCTGATGTGAACACAAAATTCCAGAATGCATAAATTCCTATTGAAATGACTGAATTCACCTGTGAAAATTGCATTACAACAGTAAATGTTAGCACATCTTAAATAATTAGTTCACCCAAAAATTTAAATTTGCTGAAAATTTACTCACCCTCAGGCCATCCCAGATGTAGATGAGTTTGTTTCTTCACCAGATTTGGAGAAATGTAGCATTGCATCACTTGCTCAGCAATGGATCCTCTGCAGTGAATGGGTGCCGTCAGAATGAGAGTCCAAACAGCTGATAAAAACATCACAATAATCCACACCACTCCAAGTTCATCAATTAGCGTCTTGTGAAGTAAGAAGCTGTGTGCTTGTAAGAGAAACAATCCATTATTAAGACGTTTTAACTTTAAACCATTGCTTCTGGCCAAGAGTCCATAATCCATAATAACGCTTCCTCTAGTGAAAAAGTCTATCTCCTGTTGTCGTCTCACAGCAAAATCCTCTGACACACTTGTTTAGAACTGTTTTGAGCCGTTTTCACTTGTAAACCATGCTTGATCTGTGCAGATTTCTCTCCTGATTCAGACGACTTTTTCCACCAGAGAATGCAATATTATGAACAGAAGACTTGCATTTTAGCTGGGAATGACATACATTTCTCCAAATCTGATGAAGAAACAAACTCATCTACATCTGGGATGGCCTGAGGGTGAGTAAATTTGAGCAAATCTTACTTTTTGGGTGAATACTAATATGTGCAGAAGTAACACTGCGAGCACCCTCTGATAATAAAAAATACAACCTTTGAACAATTGGCAGCCAATTTTACATTAAATAGCATGCTTTTGTATTTCTCAAAAAGGTTTGTTGCCGATTGTCTAAGAAAGGCTTGAATGACAATAGTTAAACAATAAAAGTCAAACAATCCATTTGTGGATTGAAAGTGTACTTAAATCTCGCAACCTTGAATGTGGGGTTACAGATACATAATACTGCGTGTAAGATACTCTCTGTTCAATCAAATCTCTGTCACATGTGCAGAATAACACCGGACCTAATCCCCTGAACTCTAAGGATTGGAGTGATTTTTAAAAATCCAGCCGTGAAATGAACAAAGACTCATTTTCATTACAGATGCTTCAGTTTAATTGGACAGAAACACATGATGGTTTAAAGGCTTTTTGTTCAAATCAGCAACAATCCAACCATGTGGTCAAACACATTGTGGTGATTAGTAATCAATGACACTGACCGGATGCTGCTCTTTTTTTCATTATCCAAGTCCCTCTTGTCATCTAATGCGGTTCAGTTACATGATTTCTGCTGTTTAGGCTTTTAACCGTTTCGGTCTTAAATGTCTCTCATTCGGCATGGACATTCAGAAATGAGCGAAAGAAGAGTTTCAGTATTGATGCAAAACATATTTGCAAGTCTTTCTGTCGTCAACCCAAATCCACCTATGCAAACGTATGAAATCTCCATTATGTTTTCAACCAAAACTCTTTGATCCAAATGCCATCATCTGAATTTCACAGATGTCCGTGATGCACATAAACACAAGAACGTTCACAGACCTAAAATATCTTAAATAATATAAAAATAGGTGTTTTACATATAAATATGACAAAAGCTTTCAACATAAATGAAAACAAGACAGTGTTACTAGTTTCTGAGGTGCTTGCCATGTGGGTTCAAAAATTTCAGTATGATTTTCCCAAGCATTTCTATTTAATATCAGCTCCATTAAAACCAGCCTGCTAAAAGACTAATGACACCATTACTCACGACAGATGACAGCAATCAGTCATGTGACACGTCAGGTTCAAATCATTCACAATATTAGGCCAATCTGTCCTTCGTGAAATATGACCGCAAATCTAGTGTAAAAATAGTGACGCAGTGAGAATGAAAATTGAATATTTACAAAGACATATGCAACATTTGGCGTACAGAGTAAAAAGCGAGAGGAGTATTTTTTACATGCGGCTCACTGTATTCAATTTGCCACGCGAGTCATAAAGATTGTGCTAAATCTGAAAGTTGATTGGAGCTCAAACGGCCACAGCGGCTGTTTTTTATGGCCACTCGGTTGATTGAACATTCGCTTTCTTGACTTTTTAATCTATCAAATATTGTGTGTTTAATAAAAAATATATTAATAAGCAAGAATCTATTAGATGCTAATAAGCAGCAGACCTGTGTCACAATGTGAAAAGCTTTTCAGAGAAACCGATGGAGCACAGCTAATGAACACTGCTGAAGGTTTTGAAGTGTGTGCATTGAAGAAATTGACTCAATGTCAAGTTAATCTCCCATTAAAACATCCATTTTAATCAACTGAAATATAGAACATGTTTAATTTTATTGCACCTTTGAAGCGATGAGCCACTTTATGCATTAGCTGAATAACTTGTATGGCATTCTTACTAATTCTCTGAATTATTAAAGATTAATGAGTGACAGCCAGTAATTCCAAAAGCGTATGAATGGTGCGGCGATACGTTTGTTATGTTTACATTCTAATGAGTTCACTGAAGAGTGTTACAGCAGCTTGTCTGAGCTAATTGGCACCTTTCTATCCACCGAAGCCTCCACCCCTCCATGATGCTTTGGCATGTGCTGTCACAGACTCTGTTAAAGCAAACTGCGCTGCAACACTCCCTGTGAAGTCACTGAACGGATCACAGAAATATTCCCTTTAACACCTCTTAATGGTGAAAATTAGCTTTTATTCTTTTGCATTCACATTGCAGGATTGAAGTCAATAATTAAGTTTTATACTTCTTTTCCGTTAAGACAATCTTGTCATTTTTAACAAGAAAACAATAACATAACCTCCCTTTTTTACAAGGCAAATTAAGAAAGAATTGCGCCCCCGTTTATTTACACGCTTTGTTGTTTCAGCACCCGACTGACTAAAGGAACTATGCAAATTAAATAATTTTGCAAATGCAACCCAAAAAATCTTTCCGGCGTGATTTGCACAGCGCAAATCTTTGTCTTGCGGGCCGGAGGATGCAACCGACTACTGCGATCTATACTTACAATGCTTTAAAATGCAGAAAGTATGGAGCAGGTTGAGAAATATGGCCATTATAATATTCTTCTCTTTCATTTGATGGATTACTACCATGACGGATAGAAACAAACGGAAACGCCTTGAAATTAAAACATAAACTGTAACACGTTTACTATTTAATGTTAAACGAATAGTTCATCGTAAAATGAAAAATTGCTGAAACTTTACTCACCCTCAGGCCATCCAAGATGTAGATGAGTTTGTTTCTTCACCAGATTTGGAGAAATGTAGCATTCCACCACTTGCTCCCCAATGGATCCTCTGCAGTGAATGGGTGCCGTCAGAATGAGAGTCCAAACAGCTGATAAAAACATCACAATAATCCACAAGTAATCCACAAATCTCCAGTCCATAAATTAACATCGTGATGCCAAAATCTGAGTGTTTGTAAGAAAGAAATCCATCATGAAGACATTTTAACTTTAAACCGCCGCTTCTGCAGAATATATGAGTTCATAATCCATAATAATATTTCCTCCAGTGAAAAGGTCCATCCCCTGTTGTCCGTTTACACCAAAATCCACCCATATATTTAGTGTTTTGGCTTGTAAACGGTGTTTGATCTGTACAGATTTCTCTCCTGATTCAGACAAGACACTTTTTCACTGGAGAAAGATTTATTATGGATAGAGTACTCGTATTTTAGCTGGAAGCGACAGTTTGAAGTTAAAATTGCCTTAATGATGAATTTGTTTCTTACAAATGTGTCAGGATTGGACCTGTTTTGTCATGTGTTTCAGTTCCTGTTTTGCCTTATTTGGTCATGTTCCTGTCCTCGTTTAGTTTGATTATGTTCCATTGATGTCACCTGTGTTCCCAATCCTCCAGCGTCGCCATGGCACTGGGCTCCCTCGTCCCTCCGGCTCCGCCTTGGTCGGGCGTCGACCCACCATCGCCTCATGACTCCGCTCCTCCGGCTCGCTCCGTCCCCGACTCCTCCTGCTCCAAGTCCCTCCTGGCTCCTCCCTCCTTCGTCTCCTCCCTGGTCTCTGTCTGCCGGCCCCCTCCGGGGTGTCCGTTCTCCTCCTGAGCCTCCTCCCTAGCTCCCACCTATGCCTACCTCTGTTGTTGCCTACGGTGCGAGGACGCACCTTCCGGGAGGGGGCGAAATGTCAGGATTGGACCCGTTTTCATGTGTTTCAGTTCCTGTTTTGCCTTATTTGGTCATGTTCCTGTCCTCGTTTAGTTTGATTATGTTCCATTGATGTCACCTGTGTTCCC
>NW_015644664.1:111161-115817 GCF_001515625.1 Sinocyclocheilus rhinocerous | reverse complement strand
CTCGTTCTCTACGTGTCTTGGCTCAAGCTCCTATTGTGGATTATCTCCTGTGTTTCGTTATTAAAGACTGTTAAACGTTTCCTCGTGACTCCAGCGTGTTCCCTCAACAGCGTGACGTGACAAAATGCACAGCTTTTCACTTCACAAGACATTAATTAATGGACTGGAGTGGTGTGGATTACTTGTGGATTATTGTGATGTTTTTATCAGCTGTTTGGACTCTCATTCTGACGGCACCCATTCACTGCAGAGGATCCATTGGTGAGCAAGTGATGCAATGCTACATTTCTCCAAATCTGATGAAGAAACAAACTCATCTACATCTTAGATGGCCTGAGGGTGAGTACATTTTCAGCAAATTTTCATTTTCGAATGAACTATTCCTTTAACAAGTCTACAAATTTACATAGAAAGGTGTTTTTCGCTCTGAAAAAAAGAATTCAAACTTAAAATTTGTATTTATTTATTTTAAATTTGCCCGCCAAGGTTTTTGAAATATTGCACCCTCAAGTGGCGAGACGGTCTTATGCATATCCTCTCTAGGAGGAAATGACCTTGCTAACAGATAATAATAATAATCATTTTACTAAGAACCACACGCTAAAGAAAAGCAACACAAACATCCACAAGGAAACAAACAAACAGTCTGACGTGATGTGCTGAATCTCCTGGATCTATGAAGAGCGACTTGCAGCAGAAAGTGATATTGCACTGAAATAGATGTCCTCTCTCCAGATTCACCGTCACTGATGCATTTTTCCAGTAGTCCGTAAAGACAACAGCTGAATGAATGTCTGGAATTATGATTCCATTTGGGAGCCTCCAATTAATGCTGAAGGGCCGGTTACACGATGACGATTGGACAGCAAAGGTGGCAGTCTTTCTGTTTGCTTTACAGTGGGAAAACAAGAAAACCAGAAAAGGTGGAGTACTGCCATCCGCCTACCAGATTGCCCTTCTCCAGTTTCAGATAAACCTTGTCTTCTTTGTTGAGGTGCAGCAGGACTCCGTTGGTGGCGGCCTCACGTGTGACGTCTTTGTCACCGGCGAAGGCAGAGATGACTGGCTTTCCATTCAGCATTAAATTCACCTGGAACACAGAGAGAAAATCAAATCAGAGATCTCAAGTGTACAAGTGTGACCGGACTTATTTTATGATTTCATATCATGGCCACATTTATGAAAAGAAAAAAACAATTCTTGTATCTTGTTTAAGTACAATTTTTCATAACACTTGACTTGAAGCTTGCATATAATAAATGCATATAATTCATAATAACTTGTATTGTAATCCGCTATATATTTTCACAAAAAAATGTAATCCGTAATAATATCGCTGTAAAATATTAGCAATTTAAATAAATTACATTTATATTTGCTTTACAGTAAAATTTCATGGATTGTTTTGTTAAACCTAATTTAACATTTACAGAAATTACAGCAATTTAAAATTGCTAATATTTTACAGCAATATTATAACTATGATTACAGTTATTTATGAAAATATATAGTGGATTACAATATATGTCATTATGGGTATAAGCCAGTATGAATTACCTTATATTTACAATGAAAATCTATATATCGGAATAAGACTATCTATAATATCTATAGTATTGATTAATAATATTATTAATATTAAAAGTATTTAGAATACTGAATAATAATAATAATATAGGACTATAATGTATTTATATTGTTATATTTATATTATTTATATTGTTAAAATAGTTTTTATGATAAATTAATTTTTAAAGGTAAGAAAATTATTGCAATACCTTATAATTATTGTGGGAAACTGCATTTAACAAGATAATACATGCACGGTTTACTGTAAAATATTCTTAAAATAAGATGTTTATAAAAGCAAGAATTACCGTATAATTTAAATACTAATTACAGTACAATTTTGTGATAAATTCTAAGGAAATTGTTGCTTTTTAATTACAAAAACATACTTTCAAAAATATGCATCATGTTAAATATATTTAAATGATAATTTATTAACCAAAATAATATATGTATACATTAATGAAAAAAAAAAAGTATTTTTGAAATTGTTTTTTATCGATAAAATATGAGTTTCCTTCTGAAAGGCACTGAAAACAGGAGTATTAGAAGTTCCTGCATGATAAATAATGAATTTGATTATATGTAGATGGTTAAACATTTATTTTGAACTTTAAGTTGCAATAATTCATGAGAATATTGACTACAAAGTGTATTGTAAGACCTTGTATTGTACTGAACTGAGAACACATTTAAAATACAATGTTTATACAGGCTTCAAATGTTCCCCAGTTTCCTATTTCTCTAACTCTGTTCATTATGAACCTCAAATAGGATATTAAAATGAAGCTGATTTAAATATTTTCTTTGTGTGAGAGATATAGTCAGTGTCAGTGCTTACTTGTATAGTCTGGCTCTGGTACACTTTAATAACGTGGAAGTTAAAGCTGTAGATTCCTTTCCGGGGACAAAGAAAGACGGAGTCCAGCGTGAAACAGTTTCCTATGTTCACAAGAACCTGCAAAAGAGGTTTTTCAAGGGTATCAGACCTGATTCAACACACAATGACAATGAAATATCCTATCCAGACTTACAGTTCTGTGAACCATGTATGCTTGTGATGCAAAAATCTCAAACAAAGACCTTGAAAAAACAGAGTGAGATTACAAAAGGCAGCAGGAATGAAATATGAATGCACTCATGTTTACAACTGGACTTTTCAATAATAATTCTCCTCAGCAGTGAAACAACAATCAGGATTTCCTATACCGCCACACTGCTTTCTCATTCTCACGGTCATCATTCAACTCTAATCTGGTGATGTGGCACCATGAACTATAGCAAATGCAGGACAATCAATCATAGGTGGATTTTCACTCGTGCAAAAGACAGAAACTATATCTGAAGCGGGATATACTCCACGAAAAGACATGGTGAGGCATCATAAATGCATTTATGATGCATGTGAATCAGTTAGCAGTGATTGTCATAGCATGTTTTATTCAACTGAAACAGCTAAAACTAATAGATTAATCTTTTGAAAAGATGGATCAATTTAAAGTATTGATTCATTAAATTGAAGATCTATAAAACTAGGACTTTCAAATAAATTTTCAGCACATGGAGTGGTTAAATCAACACTGTTAACAAGTGATTAAAACAACACTTTAAACAATATTTATATTTAGGAAGGACACATTAAATCTAAATTAAGTGAAATTGTGATGTTACAAAAGATTTCTATTTTAAATAAATGCTGATCTTTACGGTTTTATTTTAGTATCATTGGGAAACTATTATAAGCACACACACACACACACACACACACTTTCCCATTTTTGAATGGTTTAAATAGTTTAATGCTTGTTTCAGTTAAAAGTTAACTATAATAACACTGGCTCTTTCTCATGGTTTTCACAATTGTTTTCAACACTGATGATAAGAAAAGTTTCTTGAGGAGAAAACAGTTATTTTAAATTGATATTTCACTATATTACTGTTTTTAATGTATTTTTGATATGAGGTATTATTCATGCACAAATAGTGTGGGAGTTAGTACTGAATTTTAATATTTAGCATTTGGGAATGATTTAAATCATTCATCAGCATCATGTCACCTGCAAAAAAAATTATAATAAAAACAATGATTTTTCTTCTATTATTTTAAATGGTCAAACAATAATTAAACTCCTTACACTCCACCTATGTCATCTTTTTGGATTTAGCCCCCCCCCAAAAAAGTCAAATTACTACTCTGGCAAAAATGCAAGACAACTGAACTTAAATCAAATGTTATTAGAGCCAAACATCCCGCAACAGGCTTAAAACACAGTGTTCTCAAAACTGATGGAATTTCAGGTTATGTTCGAAAAACTGATTGAAGTAAACATCAAAAAGAAAGTGTATTTATTGTATTCACCTTGTAGACACAAAGAGGAGTAGACAGAGTTCGTATATTGACCCTCTGTGCGCACAAAGGTAAATTTGTACATTGCGCTTTCTCTTTTGATCTTTGCTTTATTAAAGCTGAAGAAGAACTCAAACAAAAGAGAGAATTCATACTTGTTCATCTTTTTATGAACGGTCACAAATATATATAGGCTACAACACTGAGGTCCAAAAATCTGGGAACACTTTTTTTTTTTGGTTAAACCTGAAACTGAAAAGAAAGTTTCAGAATTTGAAACCATTCAAACAAAAGAAAGTTCTGGTGTAAAAAGATTAAGTCATATTGTTATATTGATCTTGTGCAAAAGATTATTTTGTCTTGTTTTCCATTACAAATATCTAAACATTCTAAACCCTCTGGTGTTGTGACCGAAAAAAGTTTTTTTTGTTTTTGTTTAGAATTTTTTACTTCATCAGAATGATAAAGGTTTTGGCACTTGCTATATGAACATAATCATGGACATGATTCAAAAAGGTTAAATGGTCCTAGAAAAAAGGCTACATTTGGACTTTTCATGATCAAAATTGACCACATCAGATATGAATAGGAAGCTAATTTCATGTAGTGGAAATGTTTGGTACTGCGCCCAAACAAAATCTTACTGAAAGCTCATTTTTTGAGATACCAACCTCAAATTTGGAACACAACCTGTTTAGATTCATAGCTTTGATCTTCACAGTTTTATTAAAAAAAAAAAA
>NW_015644664.1:109568-110940 GCF_001515625.1 Sinocyclocheilus rhinocerous | reverse complement strand
ACAATTTAAAAACTGTATTTTTGTGCATTTTTTTTATAATAAACTTAAACATCTTTAGTTTTACTTTTTTTTTTTTTTTTCAATTCTACAATAATCTGACAAGTGTCTTCTTTTAAAAGAGCAAACTTAAATCTGTGCTCCAAAGCATTCAAGATTTACTACAGTTTAAGCTAAAAATGTCATTTTCAGGTCTATGCTCATTTAGTACCATAAAATCCCCTAAAATTATAAAATATTAAATAAAAACAATTATTGAACTAAAATATAGTGCATTCATTTCATTTGGGGGAAAAAATCTGTCATTTTTGACCACTACTCTAACAGCACCAGAGGGTTAAACCAAAGTACATTTACTTAAGCAAAATTACGTAAGCTATTAAGTCATGTTTTCCAAATAACGTTGCAAAATGAAGTCAGTTTATGCTTAAAACAAGAAAAGACATCTGCCTTTGAGTTCAGATGAATAAATTCATTTTTCTTACCCCACTGGGAGATGATTTTTCTTGTGTTAAGTGTAGTCACTTAATTTTGAGCAATTCTTCATCATTTTCATTTCTGTCTTCATTTAAGAATGTCTACATATTTACGGGAAAACTAGATAAGAAGAAACTTGTTTTTGTAGTGTACAGACCATTGTACTGAAGAACAAGATCATACTGGAAAACACAATCATCAGGTTTGATTCACATCAGGCAAAGCAAATTCTAAGACACTAAAGTTAAAATGAACTATATTTAAAAGCTTTTCACTTAACTGTTACGCTCTCCTTTTCATATGATTTTCTTGTATTAAATTAAACACATGCTTTCCCTCTCAGATTTTGGGACCCCATTGTATATGATGCATGAATATTTATAGAGCGGCGCGGCAGTGACGCAGGACGCTATATGAAGGCAACAAAGGCTTTGCGCATAAACTAGCTGTGATATTGCACTAGGATTACTCCGCATCCCAAACACTGAGCTCTTTTGTTGGTTAACAAAGCTCTTGGTACATTCACAAGGGCAGATGTCTCTCTCTTTCTCTCAGTCCGAGAGCTCCGAGCAGCCTTTCCCAGCGGCGTCCCGCAAGCCAGAGACATGCCAGGAATTTTATCCTAACCCATCTGTCGAAATCTCTGGGAATTAAAGAAATAGATCATCCTAAGATGCTAATTCATTTACTCTCCCTCGTGTTGCACCAGACCCGTGTGACTTCCCTTCTTCTGTGGAACAGAAAATAAAGATTTTGAATTCTGTACACTGAAAAAAAGGTGCACAAACAATTTTTACTCCGCTATTCTCCACTTTTTTTTTTTAAGTGCAGTTGGTTTCTTTTTTCATCACAATAAACTGGGACTGAGGCTTTCAAGCATCAACAAGGATGCAAAAGC
>NW_015644664.1:103273-109448 GCF_001515625.1 Sinocyclocheilus rhinocerous | reverse complement strand
ATGAATCACAGAGTCAGTGAGTTGAATAAGAGAGTAAGATCAATCGGTCTGATCTATGAATGAATCAGTTGTGAAACTTCTAGTAAATTTCACAAACAATTACAAAGCAATTACAAGGAACACTGAATGAAACATGAAAATTTGAAGCAGGAAAAACTGAAATAGCATTTTCTTGTAAAACATACTCCAATAATCTTATTTACTACTTCAAAAACACATTTTTTACAGTGTAGTTGATTTCCATTACAATATATGGGGACTTTTGGGCATTACAAATGATGCAAAAGAACCATAAAAGTATCATAAAAGTAGTCGTGCACTATATGTACTTTTTTCTGAAGGCATACAACATCTTTGTGTGAAGAACAGATGAAAATTTAAATCTAATTCACTGACAATATTTCCCATGATTAATGTGAATGAATCACTGAGTCAGTGAGTTGAACTGGATAATCGAATCAGTCAGATCAAAGAGTCTGATCCATGAACGAATCAGCTGTGAAATTGCTAGTAATTTTACAAACAATTACAAAGAAACAGCAAGTGACACATCAAATTAAAAGTGACATTTTGAATTAGAAAAAACGGTAATAGTACTTTCTTGTAATACTCTAATAATCGTATTTACAGCTTTGAATTTTTTTTCCATTACAGTAAATGGAGACTGAGCGTTCAAGCATCAAAAATGGATGCAAAAGCACCAAAACAGTAACATAAACATAGACATGCACTATATTTCACATCTTTTATAGGTATAAAGGTTTCTGTGAGGAACGGATGACTCCCATGATCAATGTGAACGAATCATTGAGTCCGTGAGTTGATTTATAGAGCAGCGTGGCAGTGACGCAGGACACGTTATATGAAGGAAACAAAGGCTATGTGCATAAACTAGCTGTGATATTGCACATTACTCAGCATCCCAAACACCAAGCTTTTTTGTTGGTTCACAAAGCTCTTGGTACATTCACAAGGGCAGATCTCTCTCTCTTTCTCTCAGTCCATAAGCTCCAAGCAGCCTTTCCCAGCGGCGTGCCGCGAGCAAGAGACATGCCAGGCCAGGTGATTGGATGGTGTTATGTGTGTCAAGGTGCTGGAGCTCAGTGGCTGAGGGCAGCTGGTCAGTCCTGCACCTTTTTTTTTTTTTTCATTTTCCTGCAGCCAAAGCAATGAGAGGAGAATAATGGCTCCTCAAGGGCAAAACGAACACAGCTTCCTGTGTATCTCAGCAAAAAGAAACAATTTTATCCTAACCCATCTGTCGAAATCTCTGGGAATTAAAGAAATAGATCATCCTAAGATGCTAATTCATTTACTCTCCCTCGTGTTGCACCAGACCCGTGTGACTTCCCTTCTTCTGTGGAACAGAAAAGAAAGATTTTGAATTCTGTACACTGAAAAAAAGGTGCACAAACAATTTTTACTCCGCTATTCTCCACTTTTTTTTTTTTAAGTGCAGTTGGTTTCTTTTTTCATCACAATAAACTGGGATTGAGGCTTTCAAGCATCAACAAGGATGCAAAAGCACCATAAAACAGTCATATTTTGAATCTTTTGAAGGTATATGATAGCTTTGTTTGAGAAACAGATCAAAATTGAAGTCTTATTCACTGATAATATTCTCCATGATCAAGGTGAATGAATCACAGAGTCAGTGAGTTGAATCAGAGAGTCAGATCAATCGGTCTGATCTATGAATGAATCAGTTGTGAAACTTCTAGTAAATTTCACAAACAATTACAAAGCAATTACAAGGAACACTGAATGAAACATGAAAATTTGAAGCAGGAAAAACTGAAATAGCATTTTCTTGTAAAACATACTCCAATAATCTTATTTACTACTTCAAAAACACATTTTTTACAGTGTAGTTGATTTCCATTACAATATATGGGGACTTTTGGGCATTACAAATGATGCAAAAGAACCATAAAAGTATCATAAAAGTAGTCGTGCACTATATGTACTTTTTTCTGAAGGCATACAACATCTTTGTGTGAAGAACAGATGAAAATTTAAATCTAATTCACTGACAATATTTCCCATGATTAATGTGAATGAATCACTGAGTCAGTGAGTTGAACTGGATAATCGAATCAGTCAGATCAAAGAGTCTGATCCATGAACGAATCAGCTGTGAAATTGCTAGTAATTTTACAAACAATTACAAAGAAACAGCAAGTGACACATCAAATTAAAAGTGACATTTTGAATTAGAAAAAACGGTAATAGTACTTTCTTGTAATACTCTAATAATCGTATTTACAGCTTTGAATTTTTTTTCCATTACAGTAAATGGAGACTGAGCGTTCAAGCATCAAAAATGGATGCAAAAGCACCAAAACAGTAACATAAACATAGACATGCACTATATTTCACATCTTTTATAGGCATAAAGGTTTCTGTGAGGAACGGATGACTCCCATGATCAATGTGAACGAATCATTGAGTCCGTGAGTTGAATCTGAGAATCAGATCAGTTTGATCCATGAACGAATCGGCTGTGAAATTGCTAGTAAATTTCACAAACAATTGCAAATAAATAGATGAATTATACATGAAATTTTGAAGTAGAAGAAACTTCTTGTAAAACATGCTCTAATAATCTTATTTACAACCTCAAAAAAAATCATATTTACAGTGTAGTTGGTGTGTTTTCCGATTAAATGAGGATTGATCAAAAATCATGTAAAAGCACCATAAAAGTATTATAAATGTAGTCATGCACAAGTCTTTTTGAAGCCATACAATAGCTTTATGCGAGGAACAGATCAAAATGTATGTTGTATTCACTGACAATATTTTCCATAACCAACGTGAATGAATCACTGAGTTGAATTTGAGAATGGGATCAGATCTATCAGTCAGTCTGATCAATGAACGAATCGTTTCGATTTCTGCATCAATTGATTCACTAAAAGAAATCTGATTCGCTCACAATGGACAGTGTTAATAATGAACTTTTCATACTTTCAGTGAATATTAAAGTGGATTTCAATCCGTTCCACACAAAAAGAAATCATATGACTTTAAAAAAAAAAAAAACCTTATGCTAAATGCTTTAGTTATAATAGACCACTTTTATGGTGTTATATCCTTTTGTAGGATTCACATTTTCAGTTCCCATTCATTGCAATTGACCTCTAATTTTTTTCTTCTACATCAGACAGGTTTGAAACAATAGGAGGGTGAGTAAACACTGAGAAAAATTAGTAAGGAAGCGTAAGTAATCCGCATGTCTCCAAACATCCCTCCTTTACCTTCTGGGAAATAACTGAATCATGAGAAACAAACACACATTGACCTCATCTCCAGCATAATTTTTCATTCATTTCAAGGATATTGGTAATAAAATAGTTTGCTTTTCTTCAGGGATGCACATCATGCAGGCTGCGTGTTTGATCTGACCCTGCATAATGACTTTCCTTCATTAATTCTACCACGTCTTTGACCAAGCAAGCGAACTGAATGAAATCAGGTGCACCGAAACACGCAGAGAATTAAAAATTCACAATTTTTTTTTTTTATATGCTTTTATAAGTGCTTTTAAAGTTCATATCAAATGGAATGAGAGCGATTTGAAATGCAGTATGCCGTGAATTCAGCACATGCATGATGTTTCCAATTAAAATTTTTCAGTCATAAAGCTAAAGGCTGAAGTTAAGCAAAACGTGTGAATGCATGAGGGCAGCACACACCACTTTCACCACAAACACAGCTAAAAATAAGCAATACAATAAGAACAAATCTCTGCCCTTTACAGGCCTGACAGTTTGACTCATCACTACTGACCTATAACAGTGGTATTTCATGCCTGTGTATCTGCTGCAGTACTGGGAACCATTCGTTTATGTGCGGTCAGTCTCAAACACACAGTTGCAATTTATTATTTATGAACAATTAGACTTTTTTTTTTTTTTACAGGAGAGCAGCTGTGAATCTGATCACAAGTTATGAAACAATCTTTTTCATGTACAAATATGTTCACAAAATCTATCCAAATAACTCTCATCCAAATAATTTATTTTGAATTCATCCCAGCTGATTTTTGTTTTCACGTTATTCTCTGAACTCGTGTTGATGTCCATATTAAATTCAAAATAAAAATTGACCTCTAGACCTAATGCAGTTATCACGGTAATCTAATTTAGAACATTATTAACCAATGCAAATTCATTGTGACCTGCTGTAATGATGACAAGTTAATTTAATGATTTAGTGCTTTATGCCTGTTGTATTTTAATATTGCATAATATTGGTTTCACTTAATTAGATCCTCTAAAAAAGCGTTAAAATGAGCTTTAAAAACACCATCAGTGTTACGAATATTAAATAAATTCATTACAAAAGCAGATCAATGTGTAGTTACAAAGGAAGGGGCAAGTTGTCACACGTGTATTTTTTCATTTATTACATACACTATTTAGGTATTGGCCAAATTAATAATTTGATACCTCCATAGGTTACCTTTTACATTTTTGCTTTTATTTTATTTGTTCATTTATATATTTACTCACAATTGTCTGACAGGCTGTTTAGTGACAGTGTGACAACTTACCCCTATATAGTGTGAGAACATAACTCGCTATTAAAAGGTCTTTTTTCAATTTCTTCGTAGTTAAAACTTGAATGTATGCAAGTAAACATAAACTGACTTTCAAAAATGAACATATCCAAAACTATTAGTCTAAAGCACGAGCTTCACCAGACGGTCTGAAAGTCAAAGTCTATTAAAAAAAATACAATTTGTTTCAGCATAGCATGCATAAAACCATAAAATTCAGCCTTACCTGGTCAAAATATATGATTCTCGTTTTATGGCTCATCTCCGAGGGCTCGTGGTTGTTGCTCCTGACCGCGGAGAAAGCCACTTTGGAGTTGGCGGCGCGCACGGAGATGCCCAGCGGCGAGGAGGAGCTCTTCCAGTCGGCGGGGTTCGAGTCACAAACCACCAGACACTTGCCCTCCAGGACGATGGGTTCCGTGTCATTCTGAGCCAAAACCAGCTCACACATGACGGCCAGGCAGAAAAAAAGAGCCACGCAGTCGACAAACGCCTTATTACAACGCGTTACGGACACCATGATGAACGATCTCCAGTGTTGCCAAAATCCAAACGGCTCTCTGTGTCCCGTCACTTCGCGTCTGCTCCGTGTTTGTGCTCGTTTACGCCAAACATCCGTCCAGACACCAGCTGCTGATTTACAAATCACCAAACGCGCGTAGGTGGATGGACCAAGCTTATGTCTATAGTCATTTTTTGATTGTTTGACTTATTTCCGTGTGATTCCGACAGTTTTCAACTCCGGAGGATCGGTCAGGCGAGTTTTGGAGAGCTGCAGTTTTCCGTAGGTTCCTGGCGACTCCGCGTAAAAATCCGCTCAGTGCGCACTGAGATCATTATCCGCAATGCCTGCGCAACAGACACTTCTTGTCCATATTACTTTTGCGTCATAAAAAAAAGCACGTAAACTAAAGCAAACCCCATATAATGACCCTCTTCGCACATCTATGGATGATGTTCCTCTCTTTCTCTCGACCAAAAGACACTTCTGTGAGCGCGCGCACACTCTTAATGACGCTCGACTCTATAAACTCACTGTGACACCCGATATGCTGCGTAACGTCAGATGATTTTTTTTTATATACACCTGAGACCCAACAAACATAAAGCTACTTACAGTTTTTTAATTAAGATTATTATTATTAATACAAATATTTTATATATCATACATGCAAACATTATTCGTGATCATATTAATATTATTAATAACATTAACAAAATTTATATTAATATATTGGCAAACTGTATAATTTTATTTTTCATATTGTAATGTTGGCCACACCCTGAAACGTAGAACAATAATTGAATAAAAATGTATTATAGTTTTTATTTATATAATTATCATTCTCTCTCTCTCTCAATATACACCCTGAAACAATACTTCAATAGAAATATTTTATATATTTTTGTACTATATATTATATGTATTTTTATATATCACATTCAGGCACTATTATTCATGATTAAAGGGGTCATATGATGCGATTTCAATTTTTCCTTTCTCTTTGGAGTGTTACAAGCTCTTGGTGCATAAAGAAGATCTGTAAAGTTGCAAAGACTAAAGTCTCAAATCCAAAGATATATTCTTTATAAAAGTTAAGAGTCAACCAC
>NW_015644664.1:95729-103181 GCF_001515625.1 Sinocyclocheilus rhinocerous | reverse complement strand
GCAGCAAAAATGGCTGCCCACTGCTCCGGGTGTGTGTTCACGGTGTGTGTGTTCACTGCTGTGTGTGTGCACTTTGGATGGGTTAAATGCAGAGCACTAATTCCAAGTATGGGTCACCATACTTGGCCACATTCGTTTGACTAGTGTGATCAATAGGTTCATTGTTCCGGGGGAAGTCGTGGCCTATACGTCATGTCATTCCGTGCCGGGCGCGGTTCGTTTTGCCGGCCCTGGCCCGGTTGGAAGAGGTGGGCCAGAGCGCGGTTCACTTGGGCTCGAGCATGGTACGTATGTAGTGTGTGCGCTAACCGCGCAGGACAGGTACTATTTTATGTGCGCTACTGTCATCATTACAACTGCAAACATATTCTATTACTACTACTACTACAGCATACTCTTCAACTAATTTAATGAAACCAAGTATGTCTAGGTTTATAACGGGCCTGGTTCTCACCTTATTGATGAAAAGGAATTGTAGTTTGCGAGTAAAGCTGCAAATTATTTCATTAACGTCAGCTGCTGTAAAGAAAGACCCTAAAACAACTGTTAGTAACATCAGCAACAACCTCCAGAGGGCAGGAGTGAAGGTACCACAATCTACTGTTCGCAGAAGACTTAATGAACAAAAGTACAGAGGCTACACCAGAAGATGCAAACCACTCATTAGCAAGAAGAATAGGAGACGAGCCTCAAAAATTCTGGACAAAGTTATATGGACTGATGAGACAAAGACTATGCGGAGACGAAGGAGAGTCATGAAGAACAGTCTTTATTAACCCAAACAGGGGTAACACAGGGCTTGGCAGGAACACACACGTAGCACATAATACGGACGACACCGGACAAAGGAATCAGGGAACAGACAACACTTTAAATACAGGGCTTAACGAGGGGTAATTAACGGGATATAGGTGAATCAAATGACTATCAAACATAAGGGAAAACTAGTTCATGGAGCACATGGAGAAGGAAAACAACAAAACAGGAACACATTCCTGACCAGTAACCCTAAGTCAAACCCTAATCCTAACCATATCCATTTAGTAAGTACATGTAGCTAATTATTATTACTCAGTACTTAAATGTATAATTAACAAGGGCACCTCAAAATAAAGTGTAACCACAATATTTATATTATAAGGCCAAATTGCATTATAATATAAATTGTTAATAATTGTTCTTAATATTAATATATTCATTAAAACTGTAATTAATAACAAATTGAATAGCAGCAAAATTGTATATGATTATGATATATATATATATTGTATTAATATTTATAATAATATTGTATATTAGAAGTCTACAGAAACATTTTGTCTGCCAATTTACAGAAAGATGCATGCAAATAGTCTTTTAATAATCCACAAGAGGGTAATTCACAGAAGGCAGGCAGAAGACACACGTAGGGAACATTCACACTACCGGACAAGGGACAACTGAACAGACTAGAACTAAAATAGGGAGGCAAATAAGGATAATAAATAGAACACAGGTGAACAGAATGACACAATCAGACACAAGGGAAAACTAGGTCACGGGCACATGAGGTAAGAAAACACAACAAAAAGTCCTGGGGTGTGACAATTCTATATATTTTATATAATATATTTTATAATATATACATATATGTCCAGTTGATACTAATGGACTTAAAGGCAGTGGAATGTTTGGTCTCTATCCATTAAACAAAACACAGACACAAAAAAAGCGCCCACTTCATTGGACACAAATTAAATTGCTTGGTCTCAGGAGAATATGGCATTAACAGAATCAGGCTTCAAAAATAAATAAATAAATAAATAGAAAAAATACTGAGTGAAGTTATATGAGGGACAAGCAATTTATGTGCAATATAATGGAGCTGTGAAGCGTTTCAATATTTGGCTTTATGCGTTTGGCGCTGCTTTATGCATCTCAAGTTGGAGTCGTGAATGTTATTTGCTCTAATGCTGGACTATTAAGCAATGCAATTCTGTCAATGTAGTTTTGTTGTGTGTGTAGAGATTGTGATTATATAAGTTTATAAATGAATTGCTTTCATCAGGACTCAGTCATTAAATGCAGGGTCATGCAATCAAGCCACTGCAAGAATACCTTTTGCACGAAGATCAAGAAATGAAGTTCAGATTCAGAAGTCAATGAAAAATGCATAATACACTTTGTACTCACCTCAATTTGTTGATTTCAAGCTCTCTGGAGCAATGCAAGGCTTTTCATTTATGGAACAAATTAGGGATGGAGTATTTGCAAGCACAAATTAACAGTTAACTCACCTGGGAACCTATTGAGTTGCTCGGGAAATTAATGAATAAATGTGAGCTGTTATGGCTGTTTACCTTCATAATGTTCTTTATTTTCCTCTCACCACCGTCATATTCCCACTGTAGCCTTCAAAAGAGAAGGGAATATTGACTGTAATCTCATAATTGTATTGCGTGAAAGGAAGAGTTCACCCAAAAATTAAAATTGTTTCTTCATCAGAACAGATTTGGAGAAATGTAGCATTTACATCACTTGCTCACCAATGAATCCTCTGCAGTGAATGGGTGCCGTCAGAATGAGAGTCCAAACAGCTGATAAAAACATCACAGTACATGCACAAGTAATCCACATCACTCCAGTCCATCAGTTAACATCATGAGGTGAAAAGCTGAGTGTTTGTAAGAAACAAATCTGCCATTAAGATGTTTTTAACTTCAAACTGCTGCTTCCGGCTAAAATAGTCCTCAAATCCATAATATTGCTTTTTTCCAGTGAAAAAAGCTGTCTGGTCTGAATCAGGAGATAAATATGCACAGATCAAGCACTGTTTAAGAGACAAAACAGAACAAAACAGCTCTAAAGAAGTATGTCAGTGGATTTTGATATGAGAGGACAACAGGAGATGGACTTTTTCACTGGAGAAAGCGTTATTATGGATTATGGACTTGTATTTTGGCCAAAAGAGTTTAAAGTTAAAAACGTCTTAGTGAAGGATTTGTTTTTTACACATTAGAAATCTCAAGACATTAACTGATGGACTGAAGTGGAGTGGATTATTGTGATGTTTTTATCAGCTGTTTGGACTCTCATTCTGACGGCACCCATTCACTGCAGAGGATCCATTGGTGAGCAAGTGATATAATGCTACATTTCTCCAAATCTGTTCCCATGAAGAAACAAACTCTAATCTTGGATGGCCTTAAGTTGAGTACATTTTCTGAAAATGATCATTTTTAGGTGAGCCATGCCTTTAACAACAGGACAGCATTGCAGTAAATCTCATTTGGTGCTCCACTATAGATAAAGTGTGGACGGAGCTTCTCTTGGTTAGAAAAACACAGCATCTGATGTGGCCATGCATATTTTAAAAATCATAAATGTTTCACACGTTTAGACCTCACAGTTCTGGATCAAAGTCATTCACAAAAAATATTACTCGATAATATTAATCTCTTAACTATGTAAAATCATAATGAGATTGTAACACACATCTCGCTGGTAATTTCATTAGTGATGAGGATGTTTTCCGACTGGGTTGCGTTTTCAAAAATAGACCACACATTAAGTAATATTATTAAGTTCTTTGTTACTTTAACATATACATTTTTTTTTTTTTAGTATTTATTAGTATGCAAAACCTCCCAAATGTCTATTTTGCTTAAAGATATTGAACCATTATGATATTAATATAAGACATCATTGCTACACAAAATGCCCTGACCACATCACAGTAATGCAATAGAGTTGTATACTTTAATATATAATTAATAGTTTATTTTACATAATTTATTTATTTATTTATTTATTTTTAATTTTTATTTTTTTTATTGAAGGAGTAAAGCAACATACATTAAAACAATGAAAGTTACATTTTCCTTCCTTCTACTTTTACTATACTATAACAACTTAGTTTAGTTGCAACAAAATAGCGTAGTGTCTGGCAAAATGAAACAATCTTATTACATCTTTTCAAGGCATAGACCCATTGCATACCACTACATAGTGATGATAATAATAGTATTATTATTACAATAATATTATTACAGTATGAATATATAAGAGAAAACATTTTTAGCCATTCTGTGAGACAAATTACACTGAGGTCAAAACATCAAATACATCATCACAAAAAGAATAAAGAAAGAGATACATATAAGAAGAGTAAAAGTCAACAGCTGGGTAATTCAGGTTTTTAAAATATGACAAAATGGGTTCCCATTTTGAGTAAAACCTGTCCACAGACCCCCTTAGTGTAAATTTGATCTTTTCTAATTTTAAAAAGAACATCACATCTTCCAGCCAATCTGTCACAGAAGGAGGGGTAGGGGATTTCCAACTCAACAAAATTCTTCTGCGGGCCAATAAAGAAGTGTAAGCAATAATGTCCCTCTGGGTTGCAGATAAAGTAATGATTACAGTGTCACTGGGAGTTCCAAAAATACCTATTGAAGGACAAGGCCGCAATGTCACCCCAAGGGCATCACTGATAGTTTTAAAAACCAATGCCCAGTAATTATTTAGAGAGGAGCAAGACCAAAATGTATGCGTCAAACTGGCTGGGGAAAAAGAGCATCTATCACAGGCTGCATCTAACCCAGGATATATTCCAGCTAACCATGCCTTGCTCAAGTGAACCCTATGCAGCACTTTGAATTGTATGAGCCCTAACCTAACAGAAGATGATGATGAGTGGACCTTTTTAAGCGCCTCCCTCCAAAAAGCCTCAGACAGCTCTATGCCCAGTTCATCTTCCCATCTGGATTTAATTTTATCCAGATTGTACCCTTCCAAAGACATGAGCTGGGAGTATAAAAGTGAAATCAATCCTTTATTATTAAAATTGAGAGTAAGATTATCTAAGGGCGAGATAAGAGGAAGGTCAGGGAAGGATGGGAATTTGTTTTTAACAAAATTGCGAATCTGAAGATATCTAAAAAAGTGGTTTTGTGGGAGGTCATACAATCTAAAAAATCACATAAATCATTTTCATAAACTAAATCGTCTATAACTTTTTTTTTTTTTACTTCAACAATAATCTGCCAAGGGTCATCTTTAAAATGAGACCAAACTCTATACTCCTAAGCTTCAAATTTTTATGAAAGTCTTTTGACATGAGCATTTATGTTCTCTAAGCATCTCAGAGTAGGCTTTTTAAATCGACACACAAGGGCTAAAGCAATAGATCACCAGAAAATGACAATTCTGTCATTATTTACTCACCTTCACGTTGTTCCAAACCTGAATAGGTTTCTGTGAGACTCAAAAGGAGAATTCTTGAGGGAATCTTTATGCAGGTCTTTCCAATAGCTCTAAAAATGAGAATTATGAAAAAAAAAATACAGAAATTAAAATGATTTAAAAGAACCATAAGAGTAGTCCATATTTCAATAACTACCTAAATGTTACTATTTTTGTTTTTGTTTTTTTAGAATATTAATTTTTAAGTGAATTTTTTTAGAAAAAAAAAGATTAAAGATTTAAACACCCACCTGTGGTCTTCCCCCCCCCCAAAAAAAATGTCTGGGAGGTGGAATCATTATAGATCTGAGGCAGCACCAGCTCTGTGACAGCTGTGACAGCTACTAATAATCATTACACTCATTGTTCCCTGCACACTGTTGTATTGTGTGAGCTGTGGCCACCTGCTAACCCACCTCTGATGAGGTGACCCAAATACATCTGAGGGGAAAAGAGACTTTTTGGTCCCAATCTTGCCTGGCTGTGCCGGCTGACAAGAGATTGGCAGCTTGCTGCTTTCACCCCTGGCAGGCGCTCCACAAAGGAGGCCAAGAGAAATAGTTTAATCTGAAGTCCATACGATGGGGTCACGGCCGAGCACTTTGGCTGGAGTGATTTTTCTTCAACAGTCTAAACGCTTCTGTGCAGCGATGGTCAAGAGGGCAGTGCATGCGCTGCTGCATTTACGGTTTTTGTTTCATGCACTGATGAAGAGAAGCCAAAACAAATCTGAGAAGTTAAGTTATTGCATTAGACATTTTGAAATGAAACAAAGTCATTCAAAAATGTATTTTCACAAAGGAAAAATTATATATATGACCCATGCTGGCAAAATGAGTCGGAATAAACAAATTTTCTAAAATGAGTTCTATTTCTTTTCACATTCTCCATTAAAATACCTTCAAGTCTCTGTCGCCAGTTTTATTCCGAAGTTGCTTTCTATTCGCCATTTTTGTTCCACCGTGACTTCACGTAATATCAGCTACCAGATAATCGATTGTATTGAATATATATCGAAAAATAACAACCAAATGACCAAAAGAGGTCGGGAGCTACACTCGCGTGCGTCTACTCACGCCATGCTTAACCCGGAAGTCCTTATTTTACATAATTTAAATAGAAAAATATATCAAATATATAATTGAAATTCTTTAAATTATTTATACATTATACATCACATACGTATTGTAATATTTATGTTTTGTAATACAGTAAAAATGACTGTATTGAGGTAATTAAAAGCTAATAAGTATCCTCACTGAGAAAAATGGGAATTTAAAAAAGAAAGAAAAAAAATATTTTCCATAAAAATGTCTCCATATTATATATAATGTATATTCGTGTGTGTGTGCATGATTAAAAATATATAGAAGAAAAATTATCTGATGTTTTCATAATATTAAGTCACTTTAAATTCTTTTCAAAACCTTTAAAGTTTCCAGAATTTGTTACTTTATAATTTATATAATTGTTACATGTTCCAAAAAAAAAAAAGAAAAGTAAAATTTCCAAGATGATTTTGGTGAAAAATGTGCATAAAAAGAATGAAAATACAATGCAAAATGCAATCAATCAAATATTCTAAAAAATAGTCTCAAGTTCCCTTTTATATAATATACCGGTACATAATATAAAATATATTTTTTCTTTTTAAATATATTTGTAAAAAATATATATATATCCCCCCCTCCCCAAAGCTTTTTGAAACTTCTGAAGTTTCCAGAATGTGTTACTTTTGTACCATCCTGTAAGACTCTAACACAAATGATGATATAAGGAGTTAATATTTGATTAAGCGTATTGGATTTTTGCTGGACAGCAGCCGGGGAGAGAGAGAGAGCTGGATGAGAGTAAGATAAATGAGCTGGACTTGAAGCGCTGCAAATGAATCCACCCCCTGTGACCTACACGCTACCTGTCTGCTCAGCCAGGTAAACACAGCGCGAGCGTGAAAGAAAGGCTGCTTCACACGACCCCATTGACACTGTTTGTGGAAAGAGAGAGATAGAGCGCCTCACTGGACTGATTCAGAGCACAGTTATGATTCAGTGGGTTGTGGAGCGCTGTGGAGTTCTCTGTGTTTATGTGCTGTGTGTGTGTGTGTGTGTGTGTCCTTCCTTGCACAAAGCACAAAGTAACTCTGGGCCTGCAGCGTTTGGGTGTGAAGGCCTTCGGGTGAACAGCTCCCCAAAGCCGACATTGACTTAGAACGCACATGACATTAAAATC